>NW_027202270.1:73641097-73823597 GCF_024711535.1 Dipodomys merriami | reverse complement strand
ATAAGAGACTCATGGACTTTCCTGCCTGGTCTGGCTGGAACCATGATCCTCAGACCTCAACCTTCTGAGTAGCTAGGATTACAGGTGTGAGCCACCAGCACCTGGCTTCTTTGTGTCTACTCTCCATATTTTCATCTCTCTCTGTGTGTGTGTGTGTGTGTTTGTGTGTGTGTGTGTGTGTGTGTGAAAAATGTTTTTCCCTTTTCTCATACTATGTATCTGGTGTTAATGAATTTGTTCCACTTTTATATGTCCATCACATGGTTGTATTTTATCAGGACATATAATTCTAGGCTGACAAAGTTTTATTCCTTTTATTATTTTAGTGATGTTACTGCACTGTATTGTCTTTTGTATTATTTCCAGTTTTAAAAATCTGATGTCACTATCTCTGTTGCATACATATTCGACAAGCTTCAGAGTTCTGTTTGACCTTTTAGCAAGGATTTATTTTAGTAACATAGAATAAGGTAGGGAGAGATGGCAATAAAAGGGAGAAACATTTCCTGCTACCACAAAAGAAATATGAATATGGACTTAAAATATTGTCTCTTAACTGCAATCTGTATACTTTCTAACCTAGGGAATAGATTGTCATATGGTCTTGAAACTCCTAATCATCATAGATATATTTCTGTGTAGCTAAGGTAAGTTCTATTACGTTTTTAACTGTATTTTTGTCTTTTCTTTTTTGTCCTAGGGAATGAACCCAGGATATTGCACTTGCTATGCAAGCTCTTTGCCACTGAGCTACATTCCAGCCCTGTTTGTCACTTTTAAATGTACAGATGTGATCTAGGCTTACAAAAACACAGAGAAAATAAGTGAATTTTAGAACTTCCCTTTGCCTGACATCTTTTCCAATTCCCTTTCTTGACCCATTAATGAAAAGTGTGTAGCTTCTTAATATCTCAAAGTGGAAGGCAGATGAAAATCAGAATTGTTGCTCTGGCTTTTCAGTTTTTTTTTGTTTTGTGGACCTTTTAATATTTGTTATTTTTAGGTTCCCTGTCTCACATACATATTTATTCTTCCTCATTTCTTCCGCCCCAAATAAATTAACTCTCTTAAAAGGGATACAAAAGGTCAACAGTTCATTTTTCTGTAGCTACTTTGTGCTGAGAGTCAATTCTTGTCTTACCTAGGAAATTCCCTGTTTAATTTAGGAGGTGACATAAATTCTTAGTTGACAGACTGCCAAGATCAGGACCAGAAGCTATCAAATTGTTTTTTTTGTTTGGTGTTTTGTTTTCATACCAAAAGAGAAGTTAAAAGAGAATTAGTAACATCCATGTTTAAATATAAAAATAGTAGTGGGTACTGGTGGCTCATGCCTGTAATCCTAACTGCTCAGGAGGCTGAGATCTGAGGATTGAGGTTCTAAGACAGTCAAGGGCAGGAAAGTCCATGAGACTCTTATCCCCAATGAATTCTTCAGAAAAAGCCAAAAGTGGTGCTGTGGCTCAAGTGGTAGAGCACTAGCCTTGAGAAGAGAGGCACAGGGATAGCACTCAGGCCCTGAGTTCAAGCCACAGGAGCAGCACACTAGATAATAGATAGATAGATAGATAGATAGATAGATAGATAGATAGATAGATAGATAGATAGATAGATAGATAGAGTGTTTCCTATATATGAATAAAGTTGGTGAGGTTTTAAGAAGAAAATATTAATAAAATACAGTCTATAAATTTAATCACCATCCACAGAAACCGCATAGTAAATAATTCTAGTTATTGCTATGAAGATGGCAGTTAGATTCTTATCTTGTCTATTTCATACAGTAATAGCTAGATAATCCTCATTTCATGTTTTAGTTGAATACCAAGTGTCTTCTATAGGGAGGAGGTTGACTTGTTAAGTCTTTTAATGACACATAGAAATAAAATTACAAGATTATTCAGTACTTGAATCTGGCTGTTTCTACTTTTTCTATAAAAACTGAAGAGAAGTAGCTATTATTCTTGAATGTGAATCCAAGATACATGTCTTTGGCTTTGATGGCATCTTTTCTTAAAATAAGACATAAGGTGTGGAATTTTTTTCCCATCTTTGATGAGGAATTTTTCATGTTATGATTTGCCTTTTAGTTACATATAGAATAATATTGTTATCTATATTTGGAATTCATAGGACTAGGGCAGATACCATAAACTTTTTGTTTTAAAAGGGTTTTTTGTTGGTGTTCTTGTTGGTTCGCAGTTTAGTGTAACTATTTGCAATTACGTTGCAAACATAAAGATGTTGCTTCGTAAAGATGATTTGTTATTACCCCAAGGCTAGGCATCCAAATCCTATATAATCTAGTTGTTTATAGATAAGCTTTAAGTTAGTGTTTGTCTGATTTTGAGGAGGCCCTGATATTGAGAACACCTTTTTCCCCCAAGGGACAAGTGTTAGTTGCCCTGGTGTTACAATATGCCTGCGAAATTTTATATTTTTTGGGAGACCTATGGGTATTTTTGAGACTCAGTATCTTGCAGATGCCAAGAAATTAAAAGCATCTGCATATTGGTCCAAAGCTCAGCTCAGTTGAGGACCTAATTCCCTTACTAAGATGTTTCTAGTTGCTAGTCTTTTTTCTAAGGCAATAAGTGTAGAATATGACACTGTCTACCAAGCAAAGGAAAACAAAAAGTTGTATTAGTCTCTTTGTCCATTTCTAGCATCAGATTGAATGTTGTTAACCCCTTGCAAAAACAGAACCAAGATAATAGCCAATGATTGAGGTATCATAATGGGGTAGGTTTACTAAGAATTAAATATCCAGTTAACTTATTTAATTTATTCTTCCTAATCTCTTGACTTCAGTTATGGTTTTAGAGAAATATGGGCAGAGGTGACTCCATTTTATTTTATTTTGTAGGTCATGGAACCTGAACTCAGGGACTGGGCGCTGTTCTTGAGCTTTTTCTTTCAAGGATGTCCACTTAGATCCACAGTGCTACTTCCATTTTTCTGGTGGTTAATTGGAGATAAGAGTCTCATGGACTTTCCTGCCTGGGCTTGCTTCAAACCATGATCCTCCTTAGTAGCTAGGATTACAGGTTTGAGCCACCAGTGCCTGGCAGGTGACTATTTTGTTGTGAATTTTGTTACAGGGTCTTATTATACTGAAACTTGTTATGTATATCAGACAAGCCTCAAACTCGTGATTTTCCTGTTTCAGCCTCCCAAGCACTGGGTTATAAGTATGTGCCATCACGCCCATGTATTCTGCAACTTCCTCCTTTCTCAAAATACTTTTGTCTGACGACATCTGCTAACCAACCACTATCTGATTTGTCTTTAGTTGTTCTCTATTGCTAGATACGTTGCCCCAGCTGGTTTGATGGGAATTCCCCAACTATAGAGAAGTGAAAGACAGGATTAGTAAGTGTCTACCAGGCCCTCTCTCTTTATTTGCCAATTTTAAACCTGTTTAGGAGAGTTCTTGAGGCATGCTGACTTTTTTTTAAAAGCTTAATTTTGTCTGCTCTGTATCTAGGTAATGTCCTAACAGACAAGAGGAACAATGTCCTGTAAGGAAAATTTAAAACAAAGCCAATGAAACAAATGTTTAAAGAAAACAATACTTGAAATATAATTATTGCTAGAGCACTTTTCCATGAATTTGAATATACATCTCATAAAGGATGTAAACTGGAGATGACAAAGCATTTACAACAGACATTGTTAAAGCTGTAAAGGTTTAGCATCTGACAAAACTTTTTATTGCATACAACATTTTAGGATAATAATTATGATGGATGGCATGCTAATAGCATCACTAATTTCTCCTTTTTGTCTTTTAACTATACACTAAATCTCACATATTGTACCAACAATATATGTACGTGTGTATGTGTGAGGTACACTTTTATATACACACACATATATATATATTCTAACATAAGGGGATATGCATTATTTTACTTTGCTATTAGAGTAAATTAATGTCAAAGTAGATGTACTTATTACAGATATACTCTGAGATTGATCAATGTTCAATCTTTTCAATTAAGTGCTACTGCCTTATGTTTAAGAAACTTATTATTGGAGAACTTAAATACATTGAGTATTTCAAGATGCCAACAAAAATCACATCATATATAAACAGATGTCATTATCACCTAGCTCTCTATCTATCTCTTCAGCATTTACATGCAAAGTAGGTAGACTTTAGAACTTTAGTCAGGAAAGATAATAGATGTGAGACACTGAAAAATGAAAACATTAAATCTCTTAGAAGTTAGGGAGACAGTGTCAGCAATACAAATGGACCTGTGTCCCATCTTACAAGTGCATCTCATACACACAATAATGTTCACTTAGTTCCATGTACATTGTGTAAAAAAGAGACTGACTACTTGTTGACCACTTTATATGAGTTAACCTAACATACTTCTAATGCTGTAAACTTTCACATCCCATTTAAATAAAATTTAGACACACAGCCCATATACTTTTAGTAGGGTGCTAAATTAGAATCACTTAAAATAAAAGACTATATTAACAGATATTTAAATACAGTCTGGTTTCATAAAGAGTAAGTTTCCTAAAGGGTAAAAAAATCTAATGAAATTGTCAGTAATAAAGCATAAAAACCATGAGATTCTAGCTATTCAGTATGCTCAGATCTGCAGATCACTGTTTGAAGTCAGCTTAGGCAATAAAGTGTATAAGACTTCTATCTCCAATTAACCAGGAAAAAACTTAAAGTGGAGCTGTGGCTCAAGTGGTAGAGCACCAGCTTTGAGTGAAAAAGCCTAGCAAGAACATAAGGCTCTGAGTTCAAGCCCAAATATTGGGATACACACACACACACACACACAAACACACACACACATACAAACACACACACACACAATAAAATGTGTTCTTGAAGTTGGTACTAACTGAGAGAAAAAAAACTGTTAAAACAGAAATTAGATACTAGATCTATACCAGTAGTTTAGTCTTTGATCTTAGAAAGTATTTTAAAATATCTCTTAAATTATTAATTTAATATAAATTATTATATTAACTGTACAAAGAAATATTTTATAAGCTCTTTATCTATCTATCTATTTATCTATCTATCTATCTATCTATCTATCTATCTATCTATCTATCTATCTATCTATCTATCTATCTATCTAAATGTGTTTGTATGTGTGTTTGTGTCCGTGTCTGTGTGTGTGCATACCAGTACTGGGCATGTACTCAGGTCCTCGTTTTCTCACTGAGCTTGCTTGTGCAGAGCTGGTGCTCTGCCACCAGAATGATGCCTTTAGTCCAGCTGTTTGCTGATTAATTGGACAGAGTTGTGGATTTTCTGCCTAGATTGCCTTCAAACCACAATCCTCTGATCGCAGCCTCCAAAATAGCTGGGATTACAAGCGTGAGCCACTGGTAGCCAGCTCCACCTCTTCATATATAACAAAAATTAGCTTTTCATGACTTTAAGAAGCCTGATTTCTGAAATCAGGCAAGATAGGAAATGGAAAGACATACAGTGAAAAGAATTGGATATTTAAATACCTTAGTAAGCATGGTAATGATGGTATTAATGAGATCCCCAAGAGTTAATTTCAGAGGATGAAGCCTCCCATTATAAAAACCCAAATGTCAATCAATACAGGGCATTACCCACGGAGAGAGCTCTTCTGCTTTTTTAGTTAATGTCTTTACCCAAAGAATTAACGAGGTTATAACTATTAAATTTCAGTAGCAATTAGTTAGGATAATACTGAGTTCCCAGTTTTAAGTACATTGAAACATTTATAGAAAGAAAAAGTTTGAACAGGAAGATTTGTAGACTGCAATTCCCTCTGTAGTCTTTCCAACCATGCTAATATTCCTGCACAGTAGCTTAATGTACACATAAGCAGCCTGGAGGCCATGAGCTAAATTGTGTTGTGATAGGGAAGAAGGCATCAGTCCATACCCTTGACCATATGGTGTCTGGGCTTTGAGAGAAGATGGATCAGCCCCTGTAAGGAGTAAGACATGATCCATCCCCACCCCTAAAGGTATTGATGTATCAGCCAAATGAGGAAAATGACCTACATCTAAAGCAAGACTGAAGAGGGCGAGAATTGTAGGAAAGGAGAATTAGGCAAACTTTCAGAGTTTTAGCATTATGTGGAACAAGTCCAGGGAGAGCCAGACAGAGAAGCAACTGTAAGTCTCAGTCACATGCCATTTAGAATCCAGTTGACTTCATGTTTTCCAAACTTTGGATTACATCTGAGTTACTCAGAAAATGAGAAAAGTGACTCGTGACCCAGAATATCTGGAACAGGTCATTTCTCCCTTCTTTCTCCTCATTCAATTGTTTTCACCAAGATGACTAGTTTGGGTGGGGAGACAGAGGCAGTCTGTGGAGTAGGAGAGGTAAAAAAAACTTCCACTGTGGCTAACAAGTAGAGTTAGAGTTAAAGTTCCAAAGGTGAATGTTTTCCATACTTTGGGAGAATTCAACTCAAAGCTCAGGCCTGCCAATCATTCATCACATGGTAACTGCTTCCCAGTTACCATGGAAAATCAAGAAACTTGAGATGCATACATAAGAAGAATTTGAAGGTGTCTTACACCAAGCAGAGTCTTATGAGATGGAAGTTTTAGCAAGGATTGATTTTAATATGATAAACTAGGGGAAAATGTTCCCCAGGCAAGAAAATGATATAGTTTCTTACACACCCTTATTTAACTCTGTATCCTCTTAATTATTCCTTTATTATTGAGTTTGGATTATTTGATGAGCCTCCCCCCTTCTGTTTTGTGCCAGTACGAAGGCACTCTACCACTTCAGGACACCTCTACTTCCTTCTTCATGTTTTTCTTTTTAATTTAAATTTTATTGAAAAGATGATATTCAGACGGGCTACAATTACATAAGTCAGGTAATGAGTACATTTCTTTTTGAACAATGTTACTCCCTCCCTCATTTTCTCTCACTTTTTCCCCTCCTGACCACTCCTCCTCCATCCCCTAAGTTGTAAGATTCATTTCCAGCATAATGTCTTGTGATGCTTGGGTTTGATCAATCTTCTATGACTTGGGTTGACAAGTCATCGTTGGATATTATTTCTCAAAATATTATTTAGATACCTGAGCCCCTCCTCATTAAGAGGTCCCACAAACTCACTGGTGCTCTTTTTTTTGGATAATTTTCTCTCTTGTCTTTGGGATAGTTTCTACTTCTCTGACATCAAACTTCCTAATGAATTATATATCTACTATAGATATTGATAGTATAAGTAGATACTACATCTAATAGGTACAATATCTACATGAATCATCTTAAATCTAATGTAATAGTGAATATTTCATCTGATACATTGTAGTTTTATTTTCTTTTTAATTTTTTTTGGGGTCCAGTCATGGGGCCTGAACTCTGGGCCTGGGTGCTGTCCCTCAGCTCTTCAGCTCAAGGCTAGCACTCTACGACTTGAGCCACAGCACCACTTCCGGCTTTTTTCTTTTTGCTTATGTGGTGCTGAGGAATCCAACCCAGGGCCTCAGGCATGCAAGGCAAGCGCTCTACCATGGAGCCCCCTTCCCAGTCCTTCTTTTTAATTTTTTAAATTGTCTTTAAGTGATTTACAGAGTTTCAGTTTAATATACCAGTCTGAGTACATCTTGATCAATGTCAACCATTCCATCATTCTCTCATATCTGTCCCAACCCCATCCATCCACTCACATTACTTAGTTCTATTTTCACATATGTACCTGATTTGTCCACCCTTTCTGTCTTTATTCATCTGCTCTAGAAATTTCATTTGAGTCTTTTAAACATATTTGTCCACTTAGCTTTATGAACCTAAGAATATAGTCACAAAAGCATTTTAATTACATTCTCTGTTAACTGTATCATCTGTATCAATTTTGGATCCAGCATTGATTGATGTATCAGTCTCCCCAGCTGGGTTATTTTTTCCTATCTGTCCACATTTTATAATCTTCATGCTTTGTGAAATTTACATTTCTGGGTGTTGGATATTTTTGCATTCTTATAAATCTTCCTCTGCTTTGTTCAGGATGATCTTCAATTACTTAAAAAGTTTGGTTTCTTTTAGTTCTTTCCAGATTGGAGGCAGTTCTCAGGCTATGGGTAATTTTTCTCCTGGTTGGGGGGAGATCCTTGTTAGTACTCTGCTCAATGTATCTGAATTATGCGTTTTCCTCATAGGCTGACAGTGCCCAGATCGTGACAGGGGTCCATACTGAGACATCTAGGGTTCTCCTTGGGCAGTCCTCTTTCCCTATATCTTTTTAGCCTGTAACTTCTCACTCCTTTGACCTTATACTCTCAGCTGTCTTCAAATCAGAATCCTAACTGGCTACCTCAGTTCTTTAACCCCATGTGATGGCTTGAAAACTCTCAGGTTAGTAAGCTCAGGCAAATGAAGGCCTCATTTCCTCTTTTCTATCTCTCAAAATCACTGTCTGCCCAGGTATTTTGGGGTTGCTTCTGGGTCCAGGTCGCTGCAGCCTCCTCCCCCACGAGCCTCCTCAGCCACTGCAGACTAAGCAGCCTTCTCTCCAGAGTCCCGGGAACTCTGGCTTTCATTTTCCCTCCCTGCACCTGATCACCTGCGTGCCCCAGAGACGCAACTGTGGGCCCCAGCCAGGAGATCACCCCCAAGGCCTTGAAGAAGAATGAAGCTGTGGAGGAGGCAGAGAATGGAAGACCCACGCCCCTGACTAGGCGAATGCTAATCAGAAAAATAGGGAGCTGGAGACTGACAATGAGGTAGATGATAAAGAAGAAGGTGGGGAGAGGAGGAAGAAGGTAATAGCGAGGAGGAGAATGGAGATGAAGATGAGAAAGCTCTACAGGCACATGGGCAACGGAAGAGGATAAGGATGATGATGTTGGTACTAAGAAGCAGAAGACTGATGAGGATGAATGGACAGCAAAAAGAAACAGTACCTAAAAACAGGCCTCCGTGACCTATTCGTCCTCCACTCCTCAGAATCTAAACGTGGTTACCTTCAAGTAGAGAACCCCCTTCCTGTACCCGCCCCCCAGCCCCTCTGAGGGCAGCATCACCAAGTTCCCCACCACTCCACCGAAACCACAACCAGAATTTGCAACACGAGAAGAAAATACCTAAACTTCAAAGGCTCTTTTTGTTTCTTCAAAGTTTTAAAGTGGAAAATTTGTTTGCATTTTTTTACGTTTTATATTTTTGAACATAGGGTCAGCCATTTTTAATGATCTCAGATAACCAAACCAGCCTTCAGTGCATTCTATCCTGCTTCTGACTTCTCATATTGTGACCATGTTCATTGTCATCTCAAAGGAGAAAAAAAAACACATTGTAAAAACACAAAAGCAAAAACAACAAATCTTATTCCAGAATTATAGTAACTTTTATTGTGTATGTATTTAGCTGTACTATAAAGTAGTTGCTTTGTATGAGATGGCTAAGAAGGCCAAATAGAAAGGGTTTCTTTTTTTAAAAAATCTATGAAATTGCTGTTTATTTTTTGGCCTGTTTGATGTGTGAAAGAATGTTGAGCAACAATAAACTGGAATTCTATTTTGCTGAATTGTTCTTAAATAAAAAAAACACTGTCTATTGCTCAATATCAAGTACCTTGAAAATTATTTTGTATATTGTCTTTCTAATTTGCTTTTCTGTTGGTTGGTTTTGTTTGTTTGATGCAGATGAAAGGTAAATCTTTTCCTCATTACTCTATGTTGCCTAAATGTTCATCAGTGGTAGCAGGCAGGACTTTTGAAATATCTAATAATCAATAACTTACCTCTTATATTTATATATTTAGGATTTGAATGAGAGATTTGGTTTTAGGTCATTTCTCTGTATATTTACACCATTTAAAATTTTTTTCTTAAACCTTACAAAACAAATAGGGAAAGTAATACCATTGAATTCCTCTTCCAGGAACAAGAATTCTGTTGAAGAATATTCATTTTTAAGTTAGGACACTGGGCCAAATTCAATTTAAGCAGAGTCTATAGATCCAAATACCTACATAAGGGATTGAGAGACAGAAAGTATATGCCAGATGCAGTATGAAATAAGAGGAGGAAATGGTATGGAACTGGAGAGGAAGCAACTGTTCAAAGTTACCTAAAAGCAATACTACAAAAAAGTCCTAACTTTCTAGCCCAACTTAATCCAACTGTCTAAATCCTAAACTCTCACCAGCAGTACTTGTATGCTTTTGTTTTGTAATTTTATCATTTTTGTTTATAACCAAAGTATCTTTAAAACCAAGAACATATAGTATTAATAACTATAGGCTACTATTATTAATGTTAATAAGTCCTTCTAATGGGGTCATAGGCTCTCACAGGCATTTTAACCATGACAATACAAAATCATAAATGAGGAAGCCAGTGAGCTTTTCCTAAAACAATGAGTATTCTTTTACCATCTTAAAAAGACCTATCCACCAAGATTAGCCATCCACTCATGTCAAGACAGTGCATCTCTTCTGTCTTCCCAGCCAAAACAACCCATTTATTACAACCAGTTTCACTTGTTTTGCAACATGCTTTGGTCAATATTTTCTTAAGCTAGGAAGAAAGCTGGCTGGGCTGGAAATGGGAAACTAGTCTTAGAAACCTGTTGATAGAAGCTGGCAGAGACATGTTGGAGAGGTGGGATTAGTGTTTTAAATATAACAATTTACAGCTTTCAATGGTTATGGTCCTGTTTCCAGTTCCTAGTGGAAGCTAAGAGTATCATATTAGGAACAAAAATAATATGTAGGATTCTATGTAATATAGCTTGCTATGATGCTCATAAAGTTCTAATTCCTCCAAGTAGTCTACACAAGTACAGACTCAGAATATCTGAGTCATGTTATGAGCAAAATACATGCTCCTACTAATATTCAGTTTCCTTACCTTTTAAAGGGAGTCAAAGAATTTCAACATACAATAGTCAGATAAAAAATGTTGTTTTTAATATCTAATAAAAATGACACAAGATATTAATTATACAAAGAAGAAAGCTCATGTTGGGTAGGCAGTCTACAAGATAACCCTGTCCAGAATAAATACTTTGAAACACAGATCACTGCTGTGACAGTGCCCATTGACTTTAACTGTGAGGTTTATGGGTCTCAGAAATTTTTGAAATGGCAAACGTGTGTGTATGTGTGTGTGTTTGTGTGTGTGTGTGTGTGTGTGTGTGTGCGTGCGTGTGTGCGCATATGCACAGACATGTATCCTGGGGCTTGAACTCAGGGCCTAGGAACTGTCCCTGAGCTTTTCTAGTACTTTACCATTTGAGTCATAGTTCCCTTTCTGTTTTTTAGTGGTTCATTGGAAATAAGAATCTCAAGGATTTTCCTGCTTGTGCTTGTACTCTACTGAGTAGCTAGGAAAATAGGCATGAGTCACTGTCACCCAGTGGCAAACCCTTTTAACTTATTATTTGCTCTAATATCTTAAAGTAAATGAAGTGATTTTTTTTTCCAAGTAGATTTTGTATATAAGTGTTTTCACCCTCAGAGGCTGTTTCCACCTTCTCCCAAGGGACATTTGTCACCATGAGAGATGTTTTGATATCACTACTGCTGCTACTGTCAGGAATGATGACAAAATGTTTTATAATGCTCAGGGTATCCCCACAATGCAAAGAATTCCCCAGCTCCAAAAGTCAGTAAGTCAGAAACAGGTAATCCATGGAATTAAACTATAGCTATGTGCTATGTGATATTATTAAACTTCTGTATAAATTTCAGAGGACAAATACATTTGTTGCTAATTTTTTTTAATTACACTTGCTTAAGAAAAAATAATTTAGGCTTATTTACTCTTTTAAAATATAACCACTTATATCACTTATCACTAATCTTTTACAAAAATCCTTTCATGTTTTCTTTCTTTCTTTTTTTTTGCTTTTGCCCATAGATTGGTGGTGGTTATCTTTCTTTCTTTTTTTTTTTTTTACTGCTATCCAGGAAGAGGCTGACACATTCCAACCTAGTTACATTGACTCAAATTATGAATGAAAATAAAATTCAGTGTTCATTTGGTTATCCTACAGTTGTAACATTCTTGTTACAAATACTACATAGTGCTCAGCTTACTGGTGCACATTTATAATACCAGCATACTCAGGAGAGGCCAACATGTTCTACCTTTAAAATTAAAACAAACAAAATAAAAATGAATAAACAAGATCGACAATAAAAAGCAACAACAAAAAAACCACAACTATAAGCAACGTTTTATATAAAATTGATTTAATAATAAATAAAAAGTCAGGTGCCAGTGGCTAAGGCCTGTAATCCTAGCTACTCAGGAGCCAGCCAAGGCAGAAAAGTCCCCGTGAGATTCTTATCTCTAATTAACCACTCAAAAACAGGAAGTGGTGATGTGGTAGAGCACTAGCCTTGGGCACACAGAGGCTCACAGACAGTGCCCAGGTTCTGAGTTCAAGCCCCACAACTGACAAACAAATAAAAATAAACATAAAGAGGTCACACATGGTGGTACATACCTATAACTCCAGCACTTGGGAGGCTGAGGCAAGAAAATCATGAGGTTTAGGCCAGCTGGGATACTTGGTAAGACCCTATCTCAAAATAAATACATAAACAAATAAATAAACCTCTATAGATAGACAGAAAACCAAATCACTTCACATAGTTGTGGTGTGACCTCAGAAGACAGATGTCTTGCACTCTAAAATTAGAGAGAATGGGAGAAGGTAGGGTATTTTTTGTTTGGTGGACCATAAATATCAAGCACAGACTTCTTTATCCTCTGTTGACACTGTATTTTATTTTGGTACCCTGGTATATATAAACTCACCCTCTCCAAGTTGCAACTATAGCAGAACATACTTTTTAAAAGGCTACCTTAATTCTTTCTGGAGGAAACATTAACGAGACAAAAGAGGCTGTAATGCATGGCTGCTGGCTTTCTCACTTTACTGGCTCACTGTGGGATCTTTCCAGGATTTCTTTGGTTTTTAAACTAGTGATTGTACAATTTTCATAAACTCCTTAAAGTTATATTTTGAAAATTGCACAATCATTAGTTTAAAAATCATGGAAATCCTAGAAAGTAGAGTAGTGATGGAGTAACTCAGTAAATGAAAACATAAAATTGATAAATGTGCTTAGTCCATCCACATAAACAGAACCCACACTCCACTCAGTCTTTCAAAAGAAGAATTCAATACAAAGAGTCCATTGTGTGGGTGATGAATAAAAACAAAAGAATCCAGGGATTAGCAGCCACAGGAAGCCATTATACTTTTAAACAGGTGGGAAGGAGGAGATGGTATTTCCAGAGCCCAAGGCTGATTCCATATTAGGCTTTTCCAACAGGAGATGGAGTCCTGGATGAGACACAGTTGCTGTGGGGGAACCATGCCAAAGGCAGGAAGAGGCTGGGAGCATCCACTGATTTCTTCCACCCTCCAATCACCTGACTGCCCCTGTAGGCCAACCCTGCAGGAAGCCAGCTGACAGAGGGCTCTGGATAACAGCCCACAGGGTCAGCTGAGATAAGCAGAGGAGGAGAAGGCAAAAAGTATCCCAAGGCAAACAGGCCAGAGTCATCCCTCATCCTATGAATAGATGCCAATGGAAGAACACATACTCATTTAAGGTATCCAGTTAATATTCAGGACCTTAACCATGTTTGTTCCAATGTAACAAGATGTCTTTAGTTTTACCTGGACCAAGCAATAAAAAGTAAACTCAAAACAAAGAGGGAAATTGGTCAAAAGAAGCACAGTAACATTAGAATTGAGCGTCTACAACTTAGATACATTTTACAAATGCAAGAAAATAGTGAAATAGTGGGGCTCTGGTGGCTCACACCTGTAATTCTAGCTACTCAGGAGGCTGAGGTCTGGTAGTTCAAAGCAGCCAGGGCAGGAAAAGTCTGAGAGACTCTTATCTCCAATTAGCCACCAGAAAACAGGAAATGGGGCTGTGGCTCCAAATGGCAGAGTACTAGCCTTGAGCAGAAAATCTCAGGGACAGCACCCAGGTCCTGAGTTCAAGCCCCATGACTGACAAAAAATAATAATAATTGTGAAATAGGTGTTGAGAAGAGACGCTGGAATTTATCCATACTTGCTTTACACCCGGTAGGCCCTAGAGTCAAAATAGAAGCACATTGTTGATGAACTCTTGACAACATGGCAACAAAACCTCATCACCTTTCCTCTCCAAGTTGCAAACTGTAATAGAACATACTTTTTAAAAGGCTAGCTTAATTCTCTTTCTGGAGGAAAAATTAACAAGGAGACTAAAGAGGCTGTAAGACATGGCTGCTGGCTTTCTCAATTTACTGGCAGAACATGTAAAATATAATTTTACTTTCCAGGATTTCTATGGTTTTTAAACTAGTGATTGTATGATTTTCCTAAACTCCTTAACATTATGTTTTGAAAATTGTGCAATCACTAGTTTAAAAACCATAGAAATCCTGGAAAGGAAAGTGCTAAAGGAGTAACAGTAACAGTTAATAGAAGAGATAAGATCTGGGCTGGCTGCTGGAAACATTTTGACTTTCTTGTATATTATGGGTCTGTGTACTAACAGATCAAGAAAGCTGCTGGAAGCAGTGATGGGGTATGAAGGCCAGGTATGAAATCCTTCCCCATCCCCACCCCCTTAAAAGAAAGACACATTTAAAAGCACAGAGAAATGTGAGCAGGCACTTATGGAGGGAAATGTAAGGTATAGATCCTGGTAGCTTTGGACACAAGTGGGCTTAGCTGGCAAATTCCAGCAGACAGGATAGGATTGAAGCATCCAATATGCAGAACTGGACCTGGCTCAACTCCTCTGGCTAGGGAGAGGGGCAGGCAGCTTAAGTAAGCTGCAGATTTAAGAGAGTATCCATTTTGAAAAGAACATCTCCATTTCTCATTCTGTCAAGCAAATTGGTATTGCAAATCAGCAGTCTCTTGGGGCAAAGAAGGAGAGGTGAGCAGTCTCCTGGAGTAAAGAATGAGAGGTGTCCAAAGGACCCCAGAAGCTGGCAATGTGCTGCTGCTGTCCTTGCTGGTCAGTTGGCCTGGGAAATACAGTGAATGCTATGTTGAAAATGTGTAGCCAGGATAGGAGGTCAGGCTAAGGAGACTCTTAGATGAACAACTAAGCAAGACATTTAGATGATAATGGGCACAGGGCCAAGGGAAGTACCACTAACCTTCCTTTTTCCTTCCCAGAGCTTTTCTTTTTTTTCCCCCTTTAATCTTCTAAGGCTCAGTTTCTTGATGCACAGGGCCCATAAGTTATCAAGTTGTTTGAGAGCTGAAGAAAAAAAAATGTTTTGGGTCTAAAATGCAAAGAAAATGGTAATGTGAAGTTAGTTAATATTGCAAGAGGGAAATTGTATAAATCTCTTTAACTTTTTTCATAACAAAACATTGTACTTTTCATGTAGGATATGGCTCCATGTTCCAGAGTTTGACAGCCTGTGATGAGGCTTGAGAAAATAAAGCCAGGCTTTATGTAGCCCCTGCCTAGAACTTATTGTACCTGTTGTTGTTCATGTGGGGAGGATCAGCATTATGCTAGAAAGGCTGGGCTAGAAAAGAGTAGATGAGTAGAAAGGAAAAGCTCAAATCTTTATGACCAGAAACATGAGGGGCGGGGGAGGAGGAGGACTGAGAAGTGAGTCTGGGATAGCTGCGAAGCCTGGCTTGTTTGAGTGTTGGTAAGTGTAGGCACAGTGCCCCTGGGGATGGTGCACACTGATTTCTAATTTTGGAAGCGGCCATACCAGAGCTTCCAACCCTGCAGACTGGTTGGCAGAAAACCATTCTGAATAGCAGAGAGAACCATCTGGAGGCAGTTGGCCATTCATTGTTGTGTAGTGGTATGAATGCAGAACTGACAAAAGTGTGACAGCAGGGCTTGGTTTCTAAACCAAAGAGGTGTCAGAAGGGAAATGAGGAGTGAGTAAAACTTAGGAGAGAGAGTAGCAGAAAATCAGCCAATCAAAGATCACAACGGCTAAGAGATTCTAAGGATCCAAGGTTCATTTAGTGTGTGATTGGCTGTAAGACAAACTCAGGAAGACCTCACAAACTTAGACAACTAGGTTGCTAGTTGGGAACACAGCTTAATTATATATGCCTCTGTAGGCAGTTTGGAGCCTGAGTTTGAGTGAATATCAATCAGAGATAATTACTTTGAAGGTAAGGTCCTTTGTGTATCCAGATAAATAAGAGAAGGTGCTGCCATTTTTTGAGTCAACTTCAGAGGCAAATGAGGTGAAGTGGCATCAATTTTGGGGGGGAGAAGGGGATGTTGGAGGAGAAAGTGGCCACACAGCATACAGGGCAGAGTCAGAAGTTTAAATAAATTCTTCACAACCAGGTGTTGTGAAGAAGGGTAGGCCTCCACACATTGCTCTGGAGACATTGAGATAACTGAGCAGAATTAGGGACGGAATTTCTGCATTCTGATTCTATAACATCCATATCCTTTTCTCCCCCTCCTTTTTTTCAATATTTTTTATTTTGAAAATACTGTACAGAGAGGTTACAATTACATGAGCAAGGTAATGAGTACATTTCTTATCAAGCATTGTTGCCTCTTCCTTTGTTTTCCCTTCCCATCTCTTCCCATCCTCCCCCCACCCCAACCCCCCACCCCGCACCAAAGTTGTAAAGTTCGTTTTTCGACATAATATCTTGTATATTTCATTGCTGCAATGGGTCCACCTGTATCCCTATTTAAACAATTTGTTTTTTTCCTTCCCCTCCCCAAAGTATACCAACATCAAATACTGTGAAAACAGGGGTTATACCGTGGGGGAGGGACATACAAAGCAACAAAGAAATCATCTTATAAATATGTTAGAAACAATAGCAAGAAAGAAAAATCATTTGATTCCTTATCTTGGAGTTCATTTCACCTACTATCAAGTTATCTGACCGTTTCTGCTTGTCTCAGGCATATATAGTTATTATTTTGACCATGATACTGTGCTACCGTTTTGGGAGATGTTAACTCTGCTGGGATCTATGTAAATGGCAATTATCTACATTTGTTGCTTTAAACTGAATTGTATTTCCCAATAAAAAAATAAGATTAACTTTAGTAAATAAAAAGTATAGATTATAAAAAAGTTAAAAGTAAATAAAGAGGAGGAGATGGGGCAGCTGCACTGAGTCAGTTAGGGCTGTTGCAAGCCTGGTGACCTGTGTCTGGAGAGCTCTGGGATTCCTTGGGGCAATCTCTGGGGTCCGGAGTCAACTGCAATTTCTCAGGATACCTGAGAGTAGAGAAGGAGCACAGCCAGGGCACCAGGAAAAGAGAGAAAGACTAATAGAGAAATTTCAGGATACATTATGGCAACCGTGACCATGTAGATTCTGGGATAGTCAAAGATTTCCAACTATGGTAAGTAACTTAGGTGCTGGCCCTTAGGGAATGCCTAGGAGATGTAGAATCTTTGGAAAATCTTATAGAAGATATACAAAAATATGTGTACATAAATAAAATATATTATATACCTATATATAAATAAAATGAAATCTATGTTTATATATACATATACATTTGTTTTTCTTCTACTGCATTGTTAATGGGGAATTAACAGCAAGATGACCAAGACTTTTCCAACATAATATATTCCCCTAGTTGAAAAATGGTCATTTCTAAACCTTTAGGCATTTAATGGCCCAGAATCTAGAATTACTAGCATTCTAACTATCTTAGAATATTTTAAACCTGATTAAAATTGGTATTTGATTGACTGGCTATAAAAATGTACTGGTCTGCCATTTCAATGGCAGGACACCCTTATTCTTCATATGGTGACAGAAGGAAAACAAAAAAACATATCTCCTTTACAGTAGACCTGACAGAATCCCCACAGGACTAAAAATTCACCAGAATAGTAAAAAGCCAGAAATGTAGAAGGAAATGGAAACGTAGGGAAAGTAAATGAAATTTTGCGCATGACAAATTGCGAAAAAAAAGTTACGAAACATGGATTTTAGCGTTTTCTATGTAAAAGGCCTAAAATTTATAAACACAATTTCCAAATGAGTTGTCCTTTTCTTTCCTTTCACATGAATTACAGAAGCCAAATGTCATTTTTAAATATCTGATCACAAGTGTGAACTTACAGAAATAGGGCCGAGTTTGGTTCCGTAGGAGAAATTTTAAGATGAGGAAAAGTAACAGCCTGATACTACACTGATGGCACACTAAGATTTTCACTAGTGACAGACTGTTATTTAGGGATCTATTTATATTTTTTCTATGGTAGCCAAAAAAGGGAAAGCATGTTGTAATGGGCTAGGTATTCAATAGGTATTCAGTAAATGGAAAACTCAAAGAAAGGTAGTTCTTCATGGATTGGTAATCCAGCATTCACCTTTTATTTTATTAGTCAAACACATTTTTATTAGTATTACTTGCCAGCCCTGTACTCTTTAGTAGTACTTCATTATTTTATCACTTTATTACTGGATAAGGTTATTGAATGCTGCAAGGAGAAAAAAAATGGTATATTGTAACACTTAGGGCAAGATCAAAGTTAGGAAAAAGTCTGTACTGGAACACACTGAGGAACAATTAAGACCTCTTATTGTGGCCATTTATAAATCAACAAGTATAGTATCTGTCAACCTATCCTAGTTGTTGATGTATCCAAACTTTCACTTGGTGTGTAATAATATTTGATTAGTGGTTAAAAAAAGGATTATTATAACACAGATGGGTTTATATAAGAAAAGGTTTGATCAAAAAGGTCATGTAAAAGTTGGTCACATACTATGAAGTTAATACACAGCCACAATGAGTATGGCAGCTTTAATTTGTCCTTAGTTGGGATTTGGAGATGGTAAAAATATTTGCACTAATATTTCCTCTTCCCTTTTTCTCAGTGTTCATTTCCACACTTGGATTTTATTGTTTTGTGTTGTTTGTTTGGAGCTTCTTGATCTGCACAAACATTCTAACAATGCAATTCCAGGTTATCTGCATGTGTTCCACCATGTGAGCCATGCTCCCAGTCATTTTGCTTTGAGTTTGTTCTTCAGATAGGGTCCTTTGCTGATGTCATCCTGTTGGCTTGGGATTCTGATCCTTCCACAGACACCTGCCTAAGATTAAAGAAATGTGCTACCACACCCAGACTTCCCAAGGCAACTGTAAAGTCTGATTTTATGGCTTTCTTTAAACTTCTAGAAATGATTATATTTTAAGAATGAGTTTCTTAAATACCGGAATAAGACTGCCTTATATTAATTTGAAGTGAGCTTTTCTGTCTGTTCTTATTTATAATTCTAGTATGTTTCGGATGTTAATGTTTTTCTGGTTATGAGTGTTTTGCATGTATAAGGAGATAATTTCTACCATGAACTTGAGTGCATTTAAAAGAGATGTCACGAGCCAGGTGCCAGGGCTCATGCTTGTAATCCTATTGACTCAGGAGGTTGAGATGTGAAGATCATGGTTGGAAGCCAGCCGTGGCAGAAGATTCCACAAGACTCTTATCTCCAATGAACTACAGTATTCAGAAAAAAGGCTGGATGTGGTGCTGTGGCTCAAGTGGAAGAGCACAAAAAGGCTCAGGGACAGTGCCCAGGCCCTGAGTTCAAGCCCTGGACCGGCAAACAACAAACAAATGAAAAAACAGATGTCATACCATGGGGATGTAGATCAATGGTGGAATGGGCTCAAGAGCCTAGGTTCAATCCCTATCATCTCCATCACCCCTCAAAATATGGTATGTCTGTGCATTGTACAGAGGTAGATACTATTTGAATCCCTTTTTCCATTTTCTAGGGAAGGAGTGGATTAATGATCTGGGTGTAATGGAAAAGATCTGTAATGGCAGTACTTGGGAAGTGGACGATGTGGGTCTCAGGCTGGCCTGACCAAAAACCTTTAGGCCCTAGCTGAAACAACAAAAAACCCACAAAACTAAACTAAAAGCTGACAAAACAACAAGGGCTTGGGAGGGATGGCTCTAGGGTCGGACTGCTTCCTCTGCCATTGAGGTCATCAAACTCCAGTCTTTATACAAATCAATGTTAACTGATGCAGCTGAAGTCTAATGGAGCTCGGACAGACACACACACACGGTGGGCCCTGGACAGCTCTGAAGAGATTCACTTCGGGGTGTGAGATCCTACGTGGGTCTCCTTGTGGTGAGCTGAGTGAAAAAGTTCCGTCGCTGCCCCCCTTTCTTCCTTTAAATTCTAGGCGGCTGACGGGGCCGGGCGGCTCCTCTTCCCGGCCGGCGCCGGTCACCCCGGGGCCCGCGCGGGCTGCCGGCGTCGGCAGGCCGGGCCTCCGCTCAGCATCCCCCGGCGCGGGACACCGGCGCGCGCCTCCGCCGTCCGTCGCCGCCCGGGCCTCCGCGCAGCTGTCGGCTTCAGCTGTTCAGAGTTGAGCAACAACTCGCCCCTTAGGCTCGGCAGACCGGGGCGCGCAGGCGACAGCGGCCACGCACGTCTCCGTGGCACTGGAGGGGCCCAGGTGGGCTGTTCGGGTAGGGAAGGTTTTCCTGCCGGGCACAGCCCGGGACCCTCGTTCTCCGCACCGGGCGCCCAGCCCCGTCCCGAGTCCGGTGGAACGAGCAATTCCCAAAACCCGGCGGTGGAGTCGGAAGCCCGGAAGTGGCAGGCGAGGGCGGCCGCAGGAAGAGCCGGCGCGCCGCCGCCGCCGCGCGCACGCGCACGCGCACGCGCCTCGGCGGGCCAGGCTGAGGCTGGCGTCGTAACTCGGAAGCCGGAGCCCGGACGGGCCCGGGGCGGGGTGGGGGTGGGGGGGGCGGGGTGCGCGGGGGCGGGAGCGGCGGAGGCGGCCGCCCCTGGCGGCGGGTTTGTTTATCCCGGGGAAGAAGTTTAGGAGCCGGGGATTGGAAAGGAAGGCAGCCCGGGGAGGAGGGATGCGGCTCGGCAGAGGCGGCCGCCACAGGGACTCGCCGCCATCGCCCCCTCCCGCCGCCGCCGCCGCCGCCGCCTCAGCCACGGCTCCCGGGGCCACCGCGGCCGCCACCGCCTCGGCTGGAGGGGAGCCGCCGCCCGGGGCCGCGCGCCGCCGCGCCGCACGTCGGGTAGGTGACCCCCCCCCTCCCCGCGCCCCGCGTCGCCAGGGTCCCCGCGCGGCCTCCGCCCGCGGCCTCCGCGGTGCGGGGAACCGGCCGGCTCCCGCCGCTCGGCCACGGCCTGCCCCGGGGCTGCCTCCCGGCTCCCCTCCCCTCCGTCCTCCCCCCTTCTCCCCTTCGTCCTCCTCCCCTCGGTCCTCCTTTCTGTCCTCCCCTCCGTCCACCTCCCTGTCCGCCCCTCCTCCCCGCACTTCCCCCCCCCCACCCTACGCCCGTCCTCTCCTGGCGGAGGGGGGGGATGGCGGCCTCCCTCCTGGATCTCCCGGCCTCTCGCCCAGCAGGGTCCCCCTTCTCCCCCTTCGTTTTCTCCACCGGCCTCGCCCCTTTTCCTCCGGTCCAAATGTCTTCCTCCCAGAGGAGCTCCGCGCCAGCCAGCCCGCTGGCTCGCTCTGCCACCCTCCCTGCGTGCCCTGCTCACAGCCACAAGAACCGCACCCCCCCCCATGCGTGCTCATCCAAATACCCCGAGGTCTGCGCCCGGACCCACGCGGTGCACCCTCCGCCTGGGTGGTCATGCCATCCCCCTCCCTCCCCTGCAAGCACCACACTTGCCTTCTCCTGAGTTCTCACATGTAGCCGCCAGCCAATCTCAGGGACCAAGTCTTGGAGATCCAGATCTTGACTTTCCCCCTTTCTATCTCTTGCTGCTGGCCTTCCCCCCCCCCCTCGTTATTATTTATCGGTCTTGCCTGTAACCTGTTTGTGTGCTGGCTGACATAAAGGAAAAGGGTTAGAAGAATTTTCTCCCTTACCGTAGTCAAAATCTAGAAGTGAGATTCACCTTCTCCTCCTAACTTTGTTTAATCTTTCAGGTCTGTAAATACTGTCATCCAGCCACCTGCCATTCTTTCTGACGATTTTACCTATATTTTAACAATCCTGGACCTCGCTTTCCCGATTATGGTAGTCTTCTCACTCTTCCTTAAAATTACACTGTTTCTAGGACTGGAAACTAAAGTGGTGAAAGGGTTATACCTTAGAAAATGATAGATATCTCATTCACCAGGCTGGGACTTGGGCATTACTTCATTCTTGAGAGTAATGTGGCCTAGTGGTTAAGAGCTCAAACTCTGTAGTGTGATTGCCAGATTTCTGCTCTGGCATTTGCCAGCTCTAGCTTTTGGCAAGTTGTTTAACTTCTCTGGCCTGTAGTAGTCTTATAAAGTGAGTCTGTTGATAAGCCTCAGAATAGTAGTGATTACACCGGTTGATGAAGGTAAATTGCTTTGAGCAGTGCCTGGCACATGGTTACCTTTTGATAAATGTTACCTTTATTACTACTTTTACTTGTTTTGGTTTTACACAAAACAATTTTAGTGCTACAAAACACTTAAAACTTGTGGGAGGGATATTCCTCAAGCCCATTTAGGTTGAATGTTCCATCATTAGATAGAACTTAACTTGTTACAATCATTCATAGTTACATACCTTTGCTTAATTATCAAATGTTATTCACTTAAAATTTTTTCACCATATTTGCTTTCATTTTCCTTGATGTCACTTCATATATTCTTAAAATCTAAGTAAAAATCTGAAATCTGTTATTCAAAATGTAAAATATGTAAAAACTGCCCTACATGTAAAATAAGTACATATGTAAGTATTGAAATGGAACTGTTTTCCCATTTTTAGCACAAAATTATTTTGCACCACTAAAGCAATGTGCTCCATACTGAGTGACACTGCCTTTGAGAAGAGAAGACTCTTCCTAGTCTTGAACAAAGTAATATCCTTTGCCATCTCATGCCTGTAAAAGTAAAATAAAATAAAATGCTTCCTGGTTTCCTAGTGTCTCTATTCTGAATATTGGTCTTGGAATAATACAGGCAGCACAATTAGAAGAAAAATGTCTCCCCTAAGAATCTGGCTTTTAAAAGGTTATAGAAAACTTTGAAGGAGTAAAGAAAAGTTAACCTAGGCTTTAACATGATTCCTCTGGTTTGTAAAGATTCCAACAATATTTTAAAAACACCTGCTGTGGGCCTTGCATTAGGGATACCTGAGGGCCTTCTGTGATCCCATTGAAAATCAGTCCTAATACTCTTAAGTCATTCAAGGTGTGTAATGAATGACTTCATCTCTTGAGCACCTTTAATGGTACTAGTTATAGACTGCTCTTGAGAGAACTGAATAGTCAACATAAATCAGGCTTTGTAGGCCTTAATACCTACAGAGCCCTGGTTGGAGAAAAATAATAATGTTAATAATGTGACCTCTGCATTTTTCTTTTTCAACTTATATTCTAGTATGCACTGGCAGTAAACAAAGTAGATACAATTTGAGAGGATTGGCAATGTTATTAATGATAACACGATAGCTCATATAAAACACTGCTAAGCACTGTTTCAGGATATTTGTATATTAACTTATTTAAACTCAGTGATCCTGTTGGTTTCTTTGACAGTAGTGAGGTTTTGAACTTGGGGCCTTGTGCTTGCCACAGGTACTCTGCTGCTGAGCTGTGCCTCTAACCTGTAGACTTTGTGGTCTTCAATGCAGATTTTATTATCTCCATTTTTCACAGGAGGAACTCGAAACATTCCTCAACTTCCACAAAATGGTACAGTTCAGTGAGCAAAGCAGTGGGCAGAATGACTCCCAAGTCTGTTTCTCACTCTTGGGCTTTCTCACTTGTCACTTCCTTGTGATTACTTTAGATAAGATTCTGTATGTTTATGAGAAACTTACCTTTTATAATTTAGTATCAACCATTGAATTTCCTTATCTCTTTTACATTGTGTAGAGAAAGAAAAAATGAACTTTTGTAAAACACTTGGTACCCAGTTTTATCTCAAGCTTTATACATGACCAGATATTGTAGACATGTATATTGGGTGGTCTATTCGTTGTTTTGTTTCCTAGTTTGGATTTGCTTTCTTAGCAAAAGTTTATTAAACAGCTCATCTGTGCCAAACACTCTGCTAGACGATGGTGACACGTTAATGGTAAAATGGTACCTGTATTTATGTAGACAGAACTCAGCTGGGGCATAAAGAAACCAAACAAAACATTACAAAAATAATATTTAGATATAACTGCCCCAGTGGAAAATGATTGTAAACAGTGAAGCCCACTAATCCATTAAGGAATGGTTCTCTGTAGAAGTGACTTTTAGTCTGAAATGTAGAGTGAACTGTAGTAACACAGTGATGTTGGTTATTTCACCTTTCTGGAACTGTGGACCTTAGCATGTTAGAGTAGTTTTATGGGAAGTGAGACCAGAGTAGATCACAATGGCCAATATCCATGCTAAGCATTTTGTATTTAAGCCTAAGAGCAAAAGCAAGTCAGTAGAGAATGTTAAGCTACTCAATAAATTACTCAGAATTTCTTTTTTGCTTTAAAAATACCATTGGTTGCTAGGTAGAGGGTAAATCGGTAAAAGGCTCATGCTGGGAGAAGAGTTGGGTCCATGCTTCTGAAAGTTACCTGTGATGAAAGACCAGTTTTATTTTCGTTTCTGACTTGTATTGGTGCTTTAGTAACATTCACTAAAATATATGCTTTGGTATGTCAGATTGATATGTTTCTTAGCCTATGGGCCAATTTATTAGCTTGCAAAACAGACATTGGTATTGAGTTCAGATGTAAGTAAGTTAAAGGGCTCGGGAGATAGCTCAGTGGTACAGCATTTACTTAGCCTTTACAAGAATTCAAGGCTGTGACTTCTATCCCTAGCACCACTTGGGTTTCATCCTTAGCACAATGGAGGATGGAGGGGATGGAGGGAGTAGTTGAGGAATGAAGGAACCTTATTTCAGGGTAGCAGTATTGGTGATAAAGAAGCCCAATTTGATAATATTTGTGACCTAAAATTGATTTGCTAATGGATTATATTTGGCAGCCTAAGGAAAAGAGAGGGTGATTCTTATCCCTAAGGTAGGGAATACTGGAGGCAGAGCAGGATTTTAATTAAATAGTATCAGGAAAGGAGAGGTATTAATCAATGTTTGAAACATTAAGCTTGAGAGAGAGAGAGAGACATAGATGTCTACAAGTAGTTTCTATATCAAGAAATATTTGAATTGGAGATGAATTTGGGAATTGTCAGCACATAGTTTAATTAATGCCTTGGAGTAGAGGGTAAGAGTGCTTGGGGAAAAAAAAGCTAGAGGATAAGACGGCTTGAGCCTTGGCCTAATGGTTCTAGAGTACTTACATATTGGGGGAAAAAAGTAAAAAAGGATACTGAGAAGGAGTAACTAAGAGATTCAAGGAAAATTTGGATGACATCATTGAAACCAAGGAATAGATTACATGAAAAAGATGGGAATGCCAGTCAGCTATTTTGAGTGCAGCTGAGAAATCAGCAAAGTGTGCTTTGGATTTAGCAACATGCAGAAACAATTTGAGTTTCTCAGTAGTCTATTTGATGATGAATTATGTTTTAAACTGCCAAAGCTACAACCCTAAATTTAGAATAAAATTACATCTATAGCATGAGCTATGCCTTCTTTTTTGAGCTCAGACCAGTGTTCCTGTTTATCACCATCTGGGTATTCTATACATACATTAAACATTTAAAAATAACTCTGAATTCGTAAGTTGTAAGGGGGAAAGACCCACTATTGATAAGACACTGAATTCTAGACTTCGAGGTGTGTGATTAAAACTCGGGACTGGTGAAATGGACACACAAGATGTTCTAATGTGAGTAATGCTGTCATAACAGTGTACTCAGTCAGGGTTTGCCTTGAAGCACAGAGAAGGGATGTCAGGAAAGTCTTTTTAAAGAAAATGGCACTGTGGCAGAGTATTCCTAAAAGACAACTAGAACTAGGTAGAGAGGGCAGTGCAGTGACAGTGTATAGAGAAATGGTATTTCAGAAAGTCTGAAAACACAGGAGTTGTGAAACTTTAATAAAGTCAATAATAAGAAATAGTGAATTAAAAGAGGCAATGAAGATAATGGGTTTTATTTATTTGTTTGCTTATTTTTCTTGTGCTAGACCTGGGGCTTGAATTCAGAGGCTGGGCACTATCCTTGAACTTTTTTTTTTTTTTTTTTTTTTTTTTTTTTTTAGCACTGTACTATGTGAGCACACTTCTACTTCTGACATCTTAGTGGTTAATTGGAGGTGACAAGCTTGCAGACTCTCCTGCCTTGGCTAGCTTTGAACTGCCATCCTCTTTTTTTGACAGGGTTTCTGTGAGGCCAGGCTGTCCATGAACTTCCAGTCCTCCAAGTGCTGAAATTATATAGCCTATTTAGCCACTACAACCAGCAAAATGGATTTAAAAAAATCAACAAATGGGATAGAAGGCATCTGGCTTAAAATAATAAACTCTTAAAATTTGCTACTGAAATTCCTGATGTTATTCCGATTTAAGGTAGTCTTCATTTACCTTTTATGTTTTTTTTTATGACTTTCAAATTTTTATTTTGCATTTTTTTACTGACTTTAATTCCTTTTGTTTTTTGCCTTTCCCCTGTTTTTAGCTTTGTAGGTCTTACTAAATACTTATAAAAGAACTTTATGGTTTTCATATATTATGGCTATTCATCCTAATTATTAGCATGTTCTGAATTGTGTAATACAATTATGTGAGACTGAATTTGACATAGATAGAAGCTAGCAGTTTTAAACAACTGGGTGTGGTGGTGTATATATTTTTTCTTTTTTTTTTTCTTTTCCCTTCTCCTCCTCTGCCTCTGCTGCTGCTGCCTCCTCCTATTCCTCCTCTTCTTCCTCCTCCCCCCCCCCCCTCAGCTTTTTTGCTCAAGGTTGATGCTCTATTGCTTGAGCCATAATTCCACTTCTGTTTTTTTTTTTTTTTCTGGTTAATTAAATCTTAATGGACTTTCTAGCCAGCGCAGGCTTTGATCCTCCATCTTTACATCTCAGCCAGCTGAGTAGCTAGGATTATGGATCACTGGCATTAGCCTCTTGTATACTTTTTATTTTTATTATTTTTTACCTGTCCCAGAGCTTGAACTTTGGGCCTGGGTGTTATCACTGAGCTGCTTTTGCTCAGGTCTAGTACTCTACCTCGAGCCACAGCGCCACCTCCACCTTTTTCTAGGATTTAATTGGAGTTAAGAGTCTCATACAGACTTTCCTGTTTGGGCTGGCTTTGGACTGTGATCCTCAGATCTCAGCCTCTTGAGTAGCTGGATTATAGGTATGAGCAACCAGTGCTTGGCTGCTGCTGCTGCTTCTGCTTCTTCATCTTTCTTCTTTCTTCATCATCAGCATCATTATTTGTTGGTCATGGAACTTGAACTCAGGGCCTGAATGATGTTCCTGAGTGATTTTGCTCAAGGCTCAAGGCTAGTGCTCTACCATTTTGATCCACAATGCCACTTACCCCAGGTATGCTGTTTTTTTGTTTTTTGTTTTTTTTTTACAGTTACAGAAGTCAGGTAATGAGTACATTTCTTTTTGAACAGTGTTACCCCCTCCCTCATTTTCTCCCACTTTTCCCTCTTCTGGTCCCCTTCCTCCTGAAGTTATAAAGTTCATTTCCAAGGTAGTATCTAGTAAGTATCATTGTTCTATTGGTTTGCCTTTTGTCCCACCATTTCTGTGATTCTCCTTTCCCCAAATCAGATAAACTACAAGACAGAAATCCCCATATTTGGAGGCTGAGGCCAAAGGATCTTGAGGCTATCCCGGGCTATATCAAAAAGCACTATTCCCTGTATATTATCCTCAGTGTATAATCCTTTGCCTCAAACTCTGCTTGTCATTAGAGATGCCAGAGGAGGAACTATGATGGGAGTGGTCCTTTGTGCAAATTATGTAAATATGTTTAAAAAATATGACCTCCATCCCACTGCTATGGAATTATTGTGCTTACTTTCTTCCTTTAATAGATGGAGGAATACAAATGATTCAGGATAACAAAAACCAAAGAAAAGGTTATTTCTTCTCATAGTTAATACACATCTAAAAGGTTGCAGTCTGAAAGGTAGTAACATGATGAAAACATTTTAAAAGAAGTTTTTCTTTTCTTTTCTCAAAGAAGATACTGTGTTTTCTGAAGGAAATTTAACTTTTTTAAAATTTTGTATAAAAACACTTTTGTGCCTTACCTCTTGTGTCCTCTCCCAAGTAAAGACGTGAACTTTTTGGGTTTTGATTTTTTTTCCGGAAGTGGGATTTGAATCACAGGTCTTGCACTTACTCAGTTTGCTTACTTGGCTACCTCTACCACCTTGAACCACACCTCTTCCCTATATTTTAGCTCTTTAGTTGGACGTAGAGTCTAGCAGATTTTTTTGTCATCAAATTATGTATTCTATGGATTTGGATAAATTTAGACTATATGTCTACCATTACAGTATCCTACAGAGTAGGATTACTCCCCTTAAAAACCCTCTTTGTGAGCCGGGTACCAGTGGCCCATGCCTGTAATCCTAGTTACTCAGGAAACTGAGACATGGAAGATTGATGTTTGAAGCTGTCCTGGGCAGAAAAATCCTTTAGACTCCATCTTTAATTAACCAGAAAAACCCTTGACTTGAATTGTACTCAAGTATAGAGTGGTTGCTATGAGTAAGCAAACAAATCTTTAGGCTCTAAATCAAACCCTGGTACTAGCAAGCCCACCCTTATGCAAACATGCCTTTTCATCTCTCTCTCTCTACTCAATCTCTGGTGACCACTGACTAATTATCATTATTACTATCATTATCATCTCTTTTGACCTTTCCAAGATGTGGTATAGATGGAATCATACAGTGTTGCCCTTTTCACATTAGCTTCTTTCACTTAGTATCCATTTACATTTCCACTGTGTTTTTTTATGGCTTTGTAGGTAATTCTTTTTTATTCTGAGAAATACAATAGTGACTGGATATATCATACATTAAATGTCCTAGCAAAGATATTTTGGTGGCTTCAAGGTTTTGACAGTTATAAAAAGAAAGCTGCTGTGAACAGCCTTGTGTAAGGCTTTGTGTAGTCATGAAATTTCAAATCCTGTAGGTAATAATTGCTAGATGGTACGAGTGTATTTAGTTGTGTGAGAAACTGTTAAACTATCTTCCAAAGTACTTGTGTCATTTTGTATTCCCATGAGCAAGTCAGAAAGTTCCTATAGTGACACATCCTTTTCTCTGTTAGGTGTTGTGAGTGTTCTATTTTGGCCATTCTAATGAATGTATAGGGGTATCTCATTGTTTTTATTTTCATCTCCTTGGTGACTCTCCTTGGTGATGTTTAGAGCCTTTGCATGTCCGTGTTTGATATACATATATCTTCCTTCCTAAAGTGTCTATTAAGGTAGTACTCATGTTTCAGTTGATTTCTTATTGTTGAATTTATATATTTTATATTATAAATCTATTAGTTGTATTCTTTACAAGTATTTTCAGTAGTCTGTACCTTGTCTTTTCATTATTTTGACAGTTAGTTTTCTTCTCTATTAGGATAGTTTAGCATTTACAATTAGGTATATGACCCTAGTTTTTGTGAAGAGTGTAAAATCTGTGTCTAGGTTTTAAAAAAAAAATTTTACTTTGTGTATGTTTAGTTGTTGCAGTACCATTTAAGAAAAGACTATTGTGTAGTGTGAAACACATTTCTTTGTCTCAGATACTTTCACAGATAGCTCTTAAAGCACTTGAATTTTTCAGAGCAGTAAGACTTATCTTTTATTCATAATGACCCACCTTGATAACTAAAGTTCATGCTCATGAGGTAAATAAGAGTCCAGTGCCCTAGATAATCTCAAGATGAGGTCAGTCACCTGGAGGACTCATTAGAGGATTTGAGCTTTTGGCCCCACCTCTGGACCTCTGGGTTAGGCTGAAAATCAAGCTTCATAAAAATTCTTGAACTAGACTCCATTCTTTAACCTGCAGGTTTGGGCTTCTACTTTCCCCATCACATCTGGTTACTGAAGTGTCCTGTGTTGATTGAGAGTAGACAATAGTTTGTTTTCACTCTTATCACAGTATTTGCTTCATTATGTTACCTTTTTCCTTTATCAGAGATTGGTTAATCACACTTGCGTGGTCTGTTTCACTTCTGTTGAGTTATCCTTTCATCAGTACATTATTGTCCTAATTGTTGTAGATGTTTACTAAATATTAAAGTGAAGTTGTGTCATTCCTCCGACTGAATTCAAGTTGGCTTTTCTGGGGCTTTTGCCTTCCATAGAATCAGTTCCTTAATAACTCCAAGAAGAATTTGCTGTTATTTGGACTGGGATGTTTTGAATCTAGATCAGGTTGAGAACTGATATCAGTATAGTCTTTCTGTTTTCAGATGAGGGCTGAGGGATGTCCTCAGCTGTTTTTTTTTCTTTTTTTGTCAGTCATAGGGCTTGAACTCTGGGCTTGAATGCTGTCCCTCAACTCTTCAGCTCAAGGCTAGTACTCTACCACTTGAGCTACAGTACTACTTCCAATGTTCTGGTGGTTTATTGGAGATAAGTTTCACAACGTTTCCTGCCTGGGCTGGCTTTGTACCGCAATCCTCAGATCTAAACCTCCTGACGAGTTAGAATTATAGGCGTGAGCCTCCAGCACCCCACCTGTCCTCAGCTTTTGAGGTCCACATATGAAAAGAATTTTACTGTATTTTATAACAAGGAGAATCTCACAAGGTTAGAAGTTTTGACAAGGATTTATTTTAGTATACAAGTTAAAATAGTGAGAAATGGAGACAAAGTAAAAAGCAGGAAATACAAGTAAAGACATTATGCAGTCTCTTTAAAAAGTATATATATGTATTGTTATTGTGAAGGTGATGTACAGAGGTTATAGTTAAATAGATAAATCAGATAAAGAGCCGGGCGCTGGTGGCTCACTCCTGTAATCCTAGCTACTCAGGAGGCTGAGATCTGAGGATCGCGGTTCAAAGCCAGCCCGGGCAGGAGAGACCGTGAGACTCTCCTTGCCCAGGCTGGCTGTGAACCGTGATCCTCAGATCTCTGAGTCCTCAGTAGCTAGGATTACAGGCGTGAGCCACTGGGGCCCAGCAAGAGTACATTTCTTTTTAAACAATGTCAACCTTCCCTGGCACTCTCCCAGCTTTTCCCTCCTTTCACTGTCCACAAGTTGTATAGTTCATATTCAACATAGTGTCCACATTTTCAACATAGTATCACTGTTGCGTTTGTTCATCCTCTGTCCCATCATTTCTTTGTTCCTCCTAAAGACAGTCAAATGAACAAACAGAACAAGAGGAAAAGAGAACAAAAATAGTGACAAACTAAGAAGAAAAACTCTTTATTTCCATTTCCTAGAGTTCATTTAGATAAATACTATTTTATATGATCAGATGCACATAGCTATTTTGCCTTTGGATCCTCTTCTAAGAATATCCTTCCTTGGGCTTTCTCTCTGTGAATGTCTAGAGATCTGTATAATTTATCATGTCCCAGTGTGTTATTTATTTACATACTTTAATGTGAGAGCTCATATCTATCATCTTTATACTTTCTTTTTATTAAGTTTTTTTTATTGTGAAAATACTGTACAGCGGGGTTACAATTACATGAGCAAGGTAATGAGTACCTTTCTTATCAAGCATTGTTGCCTCCTCTGTTTCCCCTTACCATCCCTGCCCTCCCGTGTCTGTCTGTGTCCCCCCCCTTTCCCCTCCAAAGTTGTAAAGTTCATTTTTCGACATACTGTCTTGTACGTCTCATTGTTGCAATGGGTCCACCTATATCCCTGTTTAATAAAGTTGTTTTTTCCCTTCCCCTCCCCAAATTATACCAACATCAAATACAGTGAAGCAGGGGCTATACTGTGGGGAAGGGACATACAAAGCAACAAAGAAATCATCTTATAAATATGTTAGAAACAATAGCAAGAAAGAAAAACCATTTAAGTCCTTAGCTTGGGGTTCATTTCGCTTAACATCAACTCATCTGCCCATTTCTGCTTGTCTCAGATATATACTAGTTATTGCAAATAAGGGAAACCATGGGACCTATGTTTCTTTGGGCCTGGCTTACTTCACTTAATATAATTTTTTCCAAGTCTTTCCATTTCCTAACAAATGGGGCAATGTCATTCTTTCTGATGGAGGCATAGAATTCCATTGTGTATATATACCACATTTTCTTGATTCATTCATCTACTGAGGAGCATCTGGGTTGGTGGTTCCATATCTTAGCTATGGTAAATAATGCTGCAATAAACATAGTTGTGCTGGTAGCTTTAGTGTGGTCTTGTTTGTGATCATTCAGGTGAATGCCCAAAAGTGGGATTGCTGGGTCATAGGGGAGCGCTATGTGGAGTCTTTTGAGGAACCTCCATACTACTTTACAAAGTGGTTGAACAAGTTGGTATACTAGTGGCTTAGAGCAATATTGACTTCTTAGAGATTGGTTTTGGATGGCTGAGTGCTGTTTATTCTAAAGCATGCAGATGTTATTTAGGCTTACCCAGGGGCAACAACTTCATTCTCTTTTTCTCACTTCTCCTTCTCTTCCCCGTTCTTCCCCCCTCCCCTTCTCCCTTCCTTCCTCACTTTATTCCTTCCTTCCTTGATTCCTTGCTTCCTTCCTTCCACCAGAATTGAATTCCAGTTCTGTTTCTTTATCTGATTGTGTAGGGTTTGTATCTTCTTAATATCTCAAAGGGGAAGGTAGATGTAGGTAACTCCTTTATATCACCTTATTCTTGTAACTTAACATTGAAAAGTAGATGGTGGGAGGGCAGAGTTTTTCAGTTTTTATTTCTTGGCTTTAATGTCTTAATCTGACCCTTTAAATATTTATTAACATTTGTTTCCCTATCTTCTCATTTATCTTACCTCATTTCTACTCATTAATTTGTAATATCTCTCCATTTATTTAGCTCTTTGATTTTGTTAATCAGTTTTGTAGTTTCCTAATGTAGAGCTCATATTTTTATTAGATTTTTATTTAAAATTAATATTTCAGTTTTCAGAGGTGATGTAAATGATAAGGTACTCCTACTTCCAGATTTTAATATTTTATCGCAGGTAAGAAATAGAAATAGGGAAAGTAATTGATATTCATGTTAGTTTTGTATTCAACAACCTTTACACAATTGTTCATTGAAGTAGTTATTTTCTAATTCATATGTGTACATTCACATTTACATTTACATGCACACATTTAAATGTATACATTACATTTCCTTCTTTTCAATCATTATTCTCAACCCCCTGTTCTAGTACAGTATAGTAAAGTAGTGGTGAGATGAGACATCCTTTCCTTATTTGATTTTCAAGGAAAAGCTTCAAGTTTCTCACCACTAAATATGATATTAGCAGAGAAAATTTTGTAGATTTTCTTTCTGAATCAACTTGAGGAAGTTCCCAGTGTTCCTGATGTTTATTATGAAAGGAGCTGTTGGATTTTATAAAATGCTTCTTATGCATATATTGATAGGAACATAAGGATTTCTTTTTAATCTGTTGAATGTGTTGGTATAGAATCTTGTTAAAAATTTTTAAATATTGGACCAGTCTGTGTTACTGTGATAATTGAGAACTGTGTAGTGTTTTAAATATATTTTATTTCACAATATTTCGTTGAAGGATTTTTTTTTCTGCTCCTCAGAAAAATTCATCTGAAGTTTTCTTGTAATGTCTGTTTGATTTTAGTATTAGGATGATGCTAGCTTCATATAATGAATGAGTCAGGAAGAATTTGATGTGCTTCAATTCTAAAGAAGTGGTATAATTTATTTTTGAACATTTGATGGAATTCTCCAGTGACTGTTCTTGGTACTTTGTTTTGAAAGGTTATTATTGATCTAGTTCATTAATAGGTCATAAACCTTTTTAATGATTGGTATTTTTTCTTGTGTGAAATTTTCAGGTAGTGTTTTCCATGCATTGATTCATTTCATGTAGGGCATCAAATAGAACTGGTTATATTATCTATTTAATCTTCATGCATCGGTTGTGGTGTTTCCTTCTTTATTTCTCAATATTTATTTTTCAATTATTTTAGCAATTTGTATCTTATTTATTCATTCATTTATTTTCTTAGATTAGCTGATCTTTTTTTTTTTTTTTTTCAGTCATGGGGCTTGAACTCTGGGCCTGGGTGCTATCCCTCAGCTCTTCAGCTCAAGGCTAGTACTCTACCTTGAAACATAGTACCACTTCTGGTTTTCTGAGTGGTTTATTGGAGACAAGAGTTTCTTGGCCTTTCCTGCCTGGTCTGGCTTTGAACTGCAATCCTCAGATCTCAGCCTCCTGAGTAACTAGGATAATAGGCGTGAGCCACCAGCGCCCTGTGACTAACCAGTCTTTTAAAGAAATCAGCATTTCATTTTTACTGATTTTTCTTTTGATAATTTTGTTTTAAGTTTCATTGATTTCTCTTAATTTTTATTTCTTCCAATATTGAATTTACTCTTGCTGGTTGTAGTTGTTTTGTTGTTCCATCTCCTCCTTTTCTTTCAGCTTTCTTCTTTTACCCTTCTTCTCTTCCTCCTTTTCTTTTCTTTTCTTTTTTTTTTTTTTTTTTTTTTTTAACTTGGTTGTGGTGCTTGAACTCAGGGCGGGCCTGGGCACTGTCCCTGAGACTGTGCTGAAGGCTAGCACTATACCACTGGAGCCACAGCACCATTTCTGGTTTTTGAATGGTTAACTGGAGGTAAGAGTCTGATGGAGACTTTTCTACCTAAGTTGGCTTCAAATTGCTATCCTCAGGTCTCAGCCTTCTGCACAGCTAGGATTACAGGCATGAGCCACCCAGCTTTCTCCTCCTTTCCTCATTAGTTTCCTAAGGTGAAAGCTTAGATGTTTGATTCTCAGTCTTTTCTGTTGGTCCTGGGCCTTGGACTCAAGGCCTGGACACTGCCCCTGAGCTTTTCTTTCTTAAGGCTAGCACCCTACCACTTGAGCCACAGCTCACCTCCAGCTTTTTTTTTAATTGTGAAAATACCCTACAGAGGGGTCACAATTACATGAGCAAGGTAATGAGTACAGTTGTCAAACATTGTTGCTTCCTCCTTTGTTTCCCCTTACCATCCCTGCACTCCCATCCCATCCTCCCGCCAAGTTGTAAAATTCATTTTTCAACATAATGTCTTGTACATCTCATTGTTGCAATGGGGTCCACCTGTGTCCCTATTAAAACAATTTGTTTGTTCCCTTCCCCTCCACAAATTATACTAACATCAAATACAGTGAAAACAGGGGTTGCAGGTAAGAATCTCATGGACTTTCCTGCTTAGGCTGGTTGCAGACTGTGATCCTCAGATCTCAGCTTCCTGAGTAGCTAGGATTGCAGGATGAACCACTGGTGTCTGGACTGATGTATATTTGTTTCCAGGTTTTGCTACTATTGGTACTGATGCCATGAACTAGATGGTTATGTACATGTCTGTATGCATAAGTGTGAATTAGTGAATCATAAAGTAAACCTGTGTTCAGCCCTAGTGGATAGTGCCAGCTATTTTGTAAAGACATCTTAAACTCCTAATTCCTTGACTACTCTTTCAATATTTTTTTCAGTCTTTTTCTTTCTTTTTAAAAATTATTGTCAAGATGATGTACCAAGGGGTTACAGTTACATAAGTAATGTAGTGATTACATTTCTTTTCATTTTGGCTGTACAACAAAAGTTGTAGCTTTAACATTCTTTCATTTCTGATGATGAATGATAGTGTACACATTTTTATAAGCTTACTGGCCATCTGGATATCCCCTTTTGTGAAGCACTGGGTCAAGTCGTTTGCCTATATACACATATATAATTTTTTACAATTAGAATATATATCCTTTTAGAAATGATTGTTACCGGGTGCCAGTGACTCACACCTGTAATCCTAGCTACTCAGGAAGCTGACATCTGATGATGGAGGTTCAAGGCCAGCCCAGGCAGAAAAGTCTGTGAGACTCTTATCTCAAATAAACCACTAGAAAACCAGAAGTGGCACTGTGGCTCAAGTGGTGGAGTGTTCATCTGAGCTGACGAGCGTAGGGACAGCGCCCAAGCCCAGAGTTCAAGTCCCACGACTGACAAAAAAAAAAAAAAAAAATTGTAGGAAATATTTTTTTCTGCATTTGAGTCTTTAATGCATATTACAGCTATTTCCTCTCACTTTAAGACTTACCTTTTGATTTCTTTTTTGTGGTTTTTCAGTCGTGGGGCCTGAACTCTGGGCCTGGGCACTTGTCCCTCAGCTCTCAGCTCAAGGTTAGCACTCTACCACTTGAACCATAGCTCCACTTCAAGCTTTCTTTGCTTATGTGGTGCTGAGGAATCAAACCCAGGGCCTCATGCATGCAAAGCAAGCACTCTACCACTGAACCACCTTCCCAGCCCCACCTTTTGATTTCTCAATGCCATTTTCTGATCAACCAAAATTCTTTTTTTTAATTTTTTATTTTATTTTGTCGGTCATGGGGCTTGAACTCTAGGCCTGGGCGCTGTCCCTCAGCTCTTCAGCTCAAGGCTAGCGCTCTACCACTTGAGCTACAGTACCACTTCCTCAACCAAAATTCTTAATTTTAACTTAATGTCATATATCCAATTTATATTACTACTATTTTTATGTGTGTGTATGTGTGTGTGTGTGTGTGTGTGTGTGTGTGTGTGTGTGTGTGTGTGTGTGTGTGTGTGTGTGTGTGCGCGCGCGCGCGCCACTACTAGGGCTTGAACTCAGGGCCTGGGCTCTATTCCTGAGCTTTTGTGCTCAAGGCTAGTGCTCTACCACTTTGAGCCACCACTCTACTTCCAGTTTTCTGCTGGTTAATTGGAGATAAGAATCTCAGAGACTTTCTTGCCTGGGATGGCTTTGAACTTTAGTCCTCAGATCTCAGCCTACTGAGTAGCTAGGCATGAGCCACAAGTACACTTTTAAACCTATCAACTCTGGTATCATGGGAACTGGTTCAAGGATTCCCTGTGTATACCAGAATTTGTGGGTACTCGAGTCCCTTATTTAAAGGTCATAGGATTTTCTTATAACCCATGTACCCCCATACTTCAAAACAATTTTAGATCACTGTAATTCTTGATCACTGTGTAAATCCTAAGTAAATAATTGTTATACTATATTGCTTGTTTAGGGAATAATGATGAGAAACTCTTCCCAGCTACTTAGGAGGTGGAGATTGAGAAAATTGAAGTTTAAGGCCAGCTCAGGATTGGAAAGTGAGATCTCAGCTCAACAAGTAAGCTGTGTATTGTGATACAAGTCTGTATTCACTACTCAGGATCATATATAAGAAGATTGAAGTCCAAGCCCATCCCTGGGCAAACAGATTAAACTCTTATCTCAAAAATAAGTAGAACAAAAAAGGACTAAGTGTGTGGCTCAACTGGTAGAGCCCAGCTAGGGTTAGGCTCTGAGTCCTAACACTAGTACTACCTAAATAACAAATAAGCAAAATAAAACAAAGGGAAAAAAGTTTGTAGTGTTCAGTATAGAGTTATATAGAGTGTTCAGAGGTGATTTTTTTTTCAAATACTTCCAATCTGTGGTTGTTTTACTCCGTGAACACTCAACCCATAAAAACAGGGTTAGCTATGTACATTTGTTGTTACTTATTTGCCAAGAGGTGCTTCTGCTACACTCCACAAAGTTTAATAAGTTGGGTTTTCATTCCCATTTACCTTAAAGTATTTTCATATTTCTCCTTTGAATTTTATGTTTTCTAGAAGTGTGATTAATATTCAAGTCTTGGGGATTTTTCAGCTATATGTTGATTTCTAGTTTAATTCTACTATAGTCTGAATAGACCTACCATCATTTCTAAGGTATGTTTTTGGAGTTAGGTCTGTCGTGATGAATGTTCCATGTGGTATTGAGAAAACTATTCTGCTGCTTTTTTAAAAGAAGTTATCTGTCAACGTCCATTGTATGTACTTGATGTTCCTCTGTGTCCTCACTCGACTGTCCTGGATCAGCCCACTTTTGCTAGAGGGGTGACGAGTATTCATGTCTATTTTTACAATTCTCTTAAGTTTTTCTCTCACATCTAGATGCTGTCTGCTCACAGCATACACATTAAGAATTAGTATGTCTTCTTGGAGAATTGACCTCTTTAAAAAAAATTTTTTTTATTGTGAAAATACCATACAGAGGGGTTACAATTACATGGGCAAGATAACGAGTACATTTCTTATCAAGCATTGTTGCCTCTTTCTTTGTTTCCCCTTACCATCTCTTCCCTTCTCCCCCCTCCTCCCCACCCCCCGAATTGACTTCTTTTTAACGTTACATAATGGCCATTTATTCCAGTAATTTCTTTTTTTTAAAGAATTAAGTGATTTTTAAAGATTGTATAGTCTTTTAATAGTTTTCCAGTTATCATTGGAATAAAGTATGTGTGCATACATGTGCATGTGAAGTGGAATATTATTCAGCTGAAATGTGAATAATGCTGGATCGTACTAGATATGATTGTGTTAAGCGAAATAAGGAGCACCAAAAAGAAAATTTCACATGTTCTCTCATATGCAGAATCTAGTCCTTAAAAAGAAATGGCAGAGATGGGTGCTGGTGGATAATACCTATAACCTTAGCTACCTAGAATGCTCAGATCTGGGAATTGTGGTTAAGAACCAGCCTGGGTAAATCCAAGAGACTGTTATCTGCAAATCACTAGCAGAATAAGGGAAGTGGAAGCATGGCTCAGGTGGTAGAGTGTCAGTCATTAGTGGAAAAACTGAGAGTTCGAGAGCATGAGGTCTTGAGTTCTAACTTCAGTTCCAGGTGGAAAAAATGGCAATGTAAAATAGAACCTGTTTGGATGTGGGTACCAGTGGGGAAGATGAAAGGAAAGAGGTAAATGTGGTTGAAAATAGAATGCTAAACATGTTGAAATTGCTTTAAGTGGAAGGATGAATGAATATGTCATATACTTATATGGGGATATCAGAATGAAACCCCCTTGTGAAACTAATATGTGCTAATAAAAATACTCAGAAAAGTGGCTGCATGAATTTCTAACCTCATATAATTAGGCAACATTTGTTTCATATTATCTAATTTTTTAGCCATTCTGGTGAGTGTGAAGTAAACATGTTTAATAAGTCAACAACATGACCATATCATAAAGGATCAAAACTCAAGAAGTGTAAAAGAATGCTTGAAATGAAGATATTTGATCTAGTGTATAAAACAACTTGGGAAACATATAACACCAATTGTTAACTGCTTAAAAGAGTAGTCACTGGAAAGAATAACTGTGTTTCCTAATACCCACGAGTAAAATCAATAAAGTTATATTTTATCTTGGTATAAAAGAAATTTGTTTTTTGAGACAGGGTACTGGCCTTGACTTCATGATCCTCTTGCCTTCAACCTTGCAAGTGCTGGGATTAAAGGCATGTACCGTCATGCCCAGCTTTAAAGGAAGATTTTCAAAAACTCTGTTATGAGTGTTCAAGTATGGTCAGCTGACCAGGGATTGGGAATATTTCATAATCAGGAGCAAGTAGGAGCTTAAGCCACTATTGGCCGGGTGTTTTCTCCAAAATAGATTGGTTCCTTTCCTCATATGTTCAGGGGAAGTGGAACAGAGGCCTGTATATTTTCACAAAATCTACACGATGTCTTACCTGTTGGTAAAGTGTGTATATAAAGCAAATTTAATTTTTATTTATGGAAAATCACATTATCATGAAAATGATAGCTTCCTAGCTTCATTTACTGACTTTTAACAAATGATGTATTTCTACCTAACTTGCTAAATATGGAAAAAAACACTGTGATTTTCAAGTGATAAATTTTGTAGGCTTTATTATTTTATCAAGTATGCAACATTGAAATCCCAAACGTTTAATTACACATTGCTTTAATGTACTTGATCTTACTTGACTACCTACCTAGGTGATTGTGTTCATTCATTATTCTGTTTTTTTTTGTTTTTGGTTTTTGTTCTTTTTTTTGGGGTCCGGTCCTGGGGCTGAACTCTGGGTCTGGGAGCTGTCCCTCAGCTCTTCAGCTCAAGGCTAGTGTTCTACCTCTTGAGCCACAGCGCCACTTTTGGCTTTTTTTCTTTTTGCGTATGTGGTGCTGGGGAATTGAACCCAGGGCCTTATGCATGCAAGGCAAGCACTCTACCACTGACCATCTTCCCAGCCCCATGATGTTGCTATTCTTTAGAGAAAAGTAATTATCTGCATTGTAGAACTCAACTCAGTTTCCAGAACTTGAAACTAGTGTTGACAAACAAACTTTGCCATGTGTTCACAGCATGCTGTGTGTGTTTTAGATTTCTTTGTGGAGCTTTAAAGAATTTTTCCCTAGATCTTACTGAAAGTGGCTAACCACTGTTTTTCATTACTGAATTAGTGAATTATTAGTAAAAACCAAGGACAAAAAAGTATTTCTGCTTATAGCTCCTTTTCAGTGTTAGGATTTAGACCTTTTTCATTTCCTTAATGGGTATAGATTGTATTCGATGAATATGTAGGAAAATGCCATTCCTATTCTTTCAAAAGATATTTGGTGGTGGTTTCCTTTGTAGACACACACGCATACACACAAACACATTCTCTAGGTAGCTTATGCTTTTTTCTTTCTGACATATTTATTACCTCACTTTTAATAGCTAACATTTTTATTTTTATTTTTTATGTTAAAATACTGTGGTAGAGTACCTCCTTTCTGAATATCTATACTCAACATATTCATATATAGTTCTTGAGTTATGCTGGTCACAGGAATCATGGAGTATTTACTCATCATCAGAAGAGCCAAAATGGTATTCATGTCCTTAACATGTTCATGAAGTTTATTTTCTGTGTAAGGGAAAAAAGACTCATAGATAAATGGCACTAACTTCCTCTTTTTAAGTATAGTTTGGCCCTGTGTTACATCATTGCAGAAGAAACTGGATTAATGTTTTGGAGTCTTGTAATACATTCTTCTCATACTGTTTTCTTTCATTTTTTCCCCCTTTAAACTGAGTAGCTATGTGGTAAAAATGTTTTCTCCTAAAAATTAAGCCTTTTTATGAACATGCACAGTATAATGAAATCAAAGCATTATTCTGCTTCAAAGTACCCTAATGTTTACCATTTTGTCATTTTTCTTAAATATATAATATTGTTCTTTAGTGACAATATTGGTGTGTATCTCCATGATTGGAAGTGGGTAGGGACACTGCTGATTAGGGGCAGCCAACTTTGTTTCATCCTGGGGGGAAGGATGCTGAAGCTTTTAGGTGTTCTTGATCATAGGACATGCTCATTACTGCAGTATGATTCTTAAAGCCACCAGCATAGTGGAGTGGGGGTGGGGGCGGAAATCTGTGGGAACTTATAGGTTATTTGAATTGAATTACTGGCTAAGCAGTTTTTAGGTAGAACACATCAAATAGCTGTTTAATAAAGTTTCATGTCATGATAGAAATGTTCTGTAACTTTGACTTTCTAATGGTAACCACTAACTATAATAGTCTGTTGAACACTCACAATGAATGTTAAATCTAGTACAGCTGCAGGACTGAATTCTAATTTTATTCAACTTAAACTTAGATAGGGACACATGTCTAGTGATGAATGGGTTAGAGTATTCTGAAAGCTTTTGTTACTATTTTTAGGGGTAGGTTTATAGCGAATCATTTCATTATTTGTTAAGACATTTATTTTTATTTTGGTGCAAACACTTTTGATGGCAATAAGAAAAAAAAACAGTTTTTTGTTGTTTTTGTTTTTTTATTGGTTTTGTAGAACTTGGGGCCTAGGTGCTATTCTTGAGGTCTTTTGCTCAAGGCTAGTACTTTACCACTTTGTGCCACAGTGCCACTTCCAGTTTTCTGGTGGTTAATTGGAGAAAAGAATCCCAAAGACCTTCCTGCCTGTTCTGGCTTTGAAGGTTGATCCTCAGATCCCAGCCTCCCAAGTAGCTAGGATTACATTTGTGAACTACCAGCACCTAACTCAAGAAGTGTTTAATGAAAACATGTACTTCTTTTTTTTTTTTTAAGATTATTATACAGCTCAGCAGCTCAAATAAGGAGTAAGTGGTTAAAGGAGGATTTTCAGGGTGATTGTGGTAAAACAAGTAAATAAAGCATGAAATGTTAGGTATGCTTGCTAGGGAGAGTTAGTTGGGTTTAATTAGGAAGGTAGTGAAGCCACTGGATAATGATAAGAAAAATGGGAACAGGTCAAGGGAGTATTGGTAATACGTTCTTAAAGGATTAAATTGATGTAGGAAATGGAATAAACTTTGTTATGAAAGATAAGCCCAAGGCTGTATTTTTAGAGTGTGTCAAGCTACTTGGTAAGTTCACTTTGGAAAAGATTGATGAAATGCTAAATCAGTGAGAGTATTCTAGAGTGTCTAGGAACTTTGGTTCTGGTAGGTCAAAAGTCCACAGGTGAGAAATCATCCCAAGATAAGATAGGGATAGTTTAACAGACTTGAGGGAGACCAGTGTTGTAGGCCTCCACTAGTGTGCCTAACTGGAAGAGAAATGAGTTGGTAATAGCAAGGGGAAAGAGGGAAGAAGGATGTAAGTAACATTTAGATTACGAAGTTGCCAAACAGTTTTGATAAAAGGATGGAAAACTGGTCTGGAAAACACGGGGGGGGGGGGGGGGTTTAGAAGAATCTGGTGTGAGAAAAAGGTTATTATTTTAGCAGCTTTGCTTTATCTGCTTTGGATAGGCATTTGCCTATCAGATCTTTTCTTTATAATCTTTGTTTTACCAGTGGCTGACTTATTTGGGTACTTACATGTTTGCTGCTCAGTAAATGCTAGACAATCCTGAAACTGCTCCCCTATTGTGGGATTCTTAAAAAAAATGAACCTTTTACTGTGATTTGAAAACTAATAAAAGGAACTGCTATTTTAACCTAACTGTATTTTCAAAGTATAAAGTTAATCCAGCTGTAATTAAACATTTGGGTTGAGCGGGTTGATACAGGAGATATAGTACATAAATGTTTATATGAACTGGTGGATGTTAGTTCCTTGATGAATTACTAAGGGTATTTGGGATAGTTGGTGGGCTTTATTAGTAAAAACTGGTGGGAGAATAGTTGAAGGTAAAGGTACTTACTAAAAGTCTGTTCTTTGACAACTTGTGGGGTTGGTTTTCCTTTTGATTAGAATATTGAGCTTTTGAGTTAAATTATATAGCAGATTGCTTTGGGGCAGGATAAGTAAAGAAAAGTAATTAAAGATAAGTAAATTTAAGCTGCATGCTGGTGGTTCTCAGCTGTTAGCTACTCAGGAGTCTACTTGAGGATCTCAGTTCAACATTAGCCTTAATATCAAGAGTATCCTTAATTTGTTATAGTATAGGAAAAATACGATCTGGAATAACATGTAGCTTTTTTTTTTTAAAGTAATGTACATGAGAATATTACTTGGTAGTACCAAATAAGTCTTATTCTTTTTTTTTTTTTTTTTGCCTGTCCTAAGGCTTGAACTCTGGGCCTGAGCTGCTTTTTTGCTTAAAGCTAGTGATTTAACACTTGAGCCACAGCATCACTTCCAGCTTTTTCTGAATAGTTTATTAGAGGTAAGAGTCTCAAGGACTTTCCTGCTTGAGTTGGCTTTAAACCTTGATCCTCAGATTTTAGTCTACTGGGTAGCTAGGAGTGCAAGCATGAGCCACCAGCACCCTGCTTTAGTCTGTTATTAAAGAGTCTTTCTGGGAGAGCTGGATAGGACTTGGTGATTCTTGTATTTTCTCTTTTGTATAGCCTAAAGCTCAGTGTGCTAGAGGACACGTAGTCAGATATGTGAAATAGAACGTATGTATCTCAAAGCATACCATTGTCAAGCATGATGATATACTTATTATGCCAATATCCATAAGTGTTGACAAATGATTTATGTTATTTGAAAATACATTATTAAAGGAAGAGAAAAACATTAGAGGAACATAAACAGCACTTTGTTTTTACTACACTATAGTATGAAGAGGTTGACATTTAGTTGTTGAGTTTTTTGTTTGTTTTTAGCTTTTTTCTTTTTCCATTTGGAGGATGATCCCCTGGCATTATATACATAGTAGCAGTAAGCAGAGTCTTGAAATCTTTACTTGTAGAAGTCTCTGCAGCATGTATTAATAGCTCTCAGGAATTATCAGAGTGTTAGCCCTAAAATGTCTTTAAATCTTTTGCCTGTTTTTTATATAATTAAAATTACCTCCTCACTTATAGTGTTGGGAAGATGCTGTAAATTTCAAAGAGGTTGTCAATTCAAAATAGATTCCATAGTATTAGAATAAAGAGGCTGAAATTAATTTATTCGGAATGATACCCAGGTAAAATGGAAGAAGTAATCAGAGGTAGTGGACAAATGAAGAGCAAACCAGATTTTAGTACTATAACCTTGGACATGTTACTTAGCTGTTTTTGTGTCCTTAGTTTACTCACCTGTAATATGGCCAGAGGTAAATATTGCCTTCCTAATAGTTATTCTGAGACTGAAACTATATAAATACTTAAACGTAACCAAAAGCCTTTAGAAAATTTGTTATTTTAACTTCTGTTCAGGAACATGTTGACACATTAACACTTTGTCCTGGTGATCTTCCAGTGGGACATGTTATAGAAAAAAATAGTGATACTGGTGATCCTTTATACAGACCTTGGCTAATGTATTTATTTGTGTTTTAGTTTTAACTGAAGTCATTTATGAAAACCTTACAGAGTAAGAATATGAAGAAGAAAATACTTTTTTTTTTTTTTTTTTTTTTTAAACTGCTGTGTAAGCATGCTTGTGCTGGCTTTGTTTGTGACACTCACTACTGGAGTTTGAACTCGCCTGCTTGTTAGGCACATGCTCTGCCACTAGTTCCATACTTCTAGGCTTCTTTGTGATAGTTACTTTTTAGAGAGTGTCTTGCTTTCTGGAGTCAGATCCACTACCATTGCGCCACGAGGTCACGAGTGTCTTGCCTTCTGTGTAGTCACATGTCTGCGTTGTGATCTGCTTTTCAGGCTTATTGTAGCTGGAGTATTAGGTTGGTGCCACCATACCCAGCCTTTGTCCATTGAAATGGAGTGTCAAGAACTTGTTTTTTTTTAAATTGGCGCTGGCCAATCTCAGCCTCCCACACAGCTGCAATGACAGGTACATGCTACCATGCCCAGCTAGTGTTGAGAAGGAATTCTTAAGTGTTTCCCAGTTTCCCCTTGTATAGTGATTTTCCTGATCTCAGCCTCCCAGGTAGCTAGGATTACAAGTGTGAATCTCCAAAACCCAGCTGGTATAGTTGTGTTTTAAGTTATTAAGAGTCAAAAAAATTTTTAAGTGAAAAAAGTTTAGGTAAGCTAGGATTTATTATTACAAAAATATTTATAGATTTATTATAGTTTTAAATGCACAGTATTTATGAAATCTACAGTCTTCACATTAATTGAACACTTACTCTGTCTCACTCAGTGTGAAATCCTGTCCCAAAAAACTAGGCATCACAAGTGTTCTAAAAGTGTGCCAGTATCTTTTCTGTTTAGACATATTTAAATACAGAAGTACTTGCCATTGTGTTATAATTGCTTAGATTATTGTAACATGCTGTACAGGTTTGTAGCCTAGGAGCAGTAAGCTATTATACCATTTAAGCTTGTGTAAGTACATGCAGTTTAAACAGTGACAGAATTGCCTAACAACACATTTCTCAGGATGTAAATGAGTTATTGAGCAATCAGTGACTGGGTATGTCTATTTCTGGACACTTAATTTTTCCACTGATTATTTCTTTAGTTTTATACCAGTAGCCCTCTTTATTTTACTTGCTATATTAAGTCATTATTTTATACTCTTTTAAGTCTTTAAGTCTTGGTTTTTCTTCAAAATTTCTTGATTCTGTTGTATTGCTATGTAAAATTTAAAATTGCTCAATTTTCACAGAAAGCAACCCTGGATTTATTTTTATTGTAGTTATACTGAATTTATTCCTATAGCAATCTGGAGAGGACTCAATTCTTATTTGAATTTTTTTTTAAGTATCCTTCCATTACTTTAGCTTATCTTCTCTAGCTTGCTTTTTCTATATTCCATTTTGTAGTTTGTTATACAGAGATTGAGAGTATTCATTTTCTAAGAATGGAATTTGAAAATTATCCTATCAGTTATATCTTCAAAAAATGTTTATTTTCTTATTAGAGAGGATGTTGTATACTGACCTTGAGTGTACCAACCTTGATGAAAATTTTTCTTTCCTAGCTTGTACTCATCATATTATCTTTTGATGACTATTATTTTTCCTTCTCACTGAATTGTTATCGTGTAATTTTTCTTGCTTTAGGTACTACAGAACCTGCAGTATTATTCAGTGTAAATGGTGATAATGATCCTTCTCTCCACCCTTTTTCTGGGAGGTGGGGGGAGGTCCTGGGGCTTGAACTGGGCCTAAGTATTGTCCCTGAGCTTCTTTTTGCTCAGGGCTATATAGCTCTACCTCTTGAGCCATATCACCACTTTCTGCTTTTTCTGAGATACGAGCCACCAGTGCCCAGGTTGTATTTTTTACCATTATTATTGTTGACATATATAATTTTACATATTTGTAGAGTAATATGATGCTGTGGTAACATGTATATGATGTGTAATATTTTGAATCTGGTTAAGTATTTCTTTGGGGTAAATACACTCTTTTGAAGTAGTCATTGTTATCTATAGCCATCTTACAAGGATGCCATACTTCAGACAGATAAAAGGTTCAGACACTTTATAAATTTAATCAAGTTATTTCAGCTTGTTTGTAGAGTTGTCACTGTTTTTTCTTATTACATATTATTAGCACAATTAGTTGGGCAAGAGTTTCATTTGACGTGTCCATACATGTATACAATGTACCTCAATCACACTAAGCCTCTCAGTTGCTCTTTCCTTGAAACCTCTCCCCATTCCTCCAACAATTCAACAAACTTCACCAATTTTTCTAAATATACTTGGGCCGTATTCACCCTCCTTCACTTTCATCTGTCTTCTTCCTATTAGTTCCCATCATCCAGACAGCACAGTGTTTTTACTATTAAATGAACATTGAATTTTATCAACGGCTTTTTCTGGAGCTATCAAAACGATCTTTTTATTTCCTTTTTGTTTAACAAATTTTCATGTACTCTAGGTTTGATTTGCCGAGGTTTTTTTTGTGTGTGTGTCTGTGTTTGACAGTGTTCCTATACTAATTTTTCTTGTAATGTGTTTGATAGACTTAAGTATAAAAATTAACAATGATTTCATGAAAAAGCTGTCAAATGTTTTTGTTTTGTTTCTTTCTATGGGAGAACTATTTAGTGCAATAAGCTATGCGGTTTTCTGTGTGGATACTTTGAAAATAATTAGGTATTAACCAATACAGTATTATTTGTGACTTTTCTTTTTATTTGATTGTTAAGGTAAATTATGTTTTAAAATAATTTTCACATTTCATGTAAATTCACAATGGTGAAATTATTAATGTTAACATCTTTTAGTTTATCATTTTTGCTATTGTACATTTTGGTTCTCTGTCTTTGATTAGTCCACTTTTACTATTTATTAATAGGAAGTAGGTGTAGCTTTATATTTTCTCATACATTTACTATATTCCAGTTAATGAATTCTTCTCAAATCTTTATCATTTTCTTCTGTTTTACTTGCGTTTGACTATTTTTTTCTAGCTTCTTGACATGGCGCTTGTCATTGACCTGTCTCAGAATCATAGTATGTTTAATATGTATATAAACACTTCACTATACTAAATGGTAGAAATATCTAAAAATTATCAAATCCAAGAAAGCTTGATAAGAAATGTACTCGTTATCTTGCCCATGTAATTGTAACCCGTCTGGATGGTATTTTCACAATAAAAAAAAATAATGTTTGTTTGGTACTTTTAACTAGCTGAAAACCTTAATATTCTGAGTTCTGCCATTTTTGTCATTTCTTTTAGTTCTAAGATCTGATGCATTTAGTAGTCATGTTTTAAGATATTTGTTAATTTAGTCAAGTATAATTATTAGTGAATTTAGCTCCTTTTACTGTGGATGTAGTTACTTATTTGCATGTTTTAATCTGCCTTTTTTCCCCCTCATTTTTAGTTATGCTGACTTTCCTTTATAGTGGTTATCCTAGAGAAAATAGTATACATGCTTCATTGAGTTAATGCAGCTACTTCCAATAATTATTCTTACCACTTCACTTCTCTAGGAAGCAGAACCTTTAGAATACTTCTTTTCACACTAAGAACAGATTTCACCCCATTTCTCTCCCCTTTTACATCACAGCTAACATATAAGTCTGTATTTAGACATTCTTTACAGTTTTGTTGGTCAATTTGAAGAAATTCCTGTATATATATATATATTTTTTTGTAAGTCCTGTAGCTTGAACACTGGGCCTAGGTGCTATTCCTGCGCTCTTCATCTCAAGGCTAGCATTCTACCACTTGAGCCACAGCACCACTTCCTCCTGGGTTAGTATTGACTCACTTTTCCTTCTGTGATTCCACTTACATATTGTTAGATTCTCATGTGTCATATGCTGTAGATTCTTTTGGTGTTTTTCATTTCTGTTCACTCTGCTTCAGGGAAAAGATCTTTGGACCTTTCTAACCATTTTGTAGTCCTAACTTACTGGTAAGGCTGTGTTAAATGTTTATATTAAGATATTAATTTCGGTTACTTCCCAGTTCTACATTTCTTTCTTAAAACCATTTAAATTCTTGGTAAAATTACATTGCCTGGGATTTTGTTTTTATTTTTTGTTGTTTGGTTAAAAAAAATTTTTTTTTGGCTTGTACCAGGGTTTGAACTTAAGGGCCTCTTTCTTGGCTACCACTCTGTCACTTGAGCCATGCCTTCAGCATTTTGTGGGTATTTGGAGGCTGAGTCGTTGCCGATGGGGTTTTGTTTTTATTTTCTTTTTCTCCTAGTTTTCATTTATTTGCATCTGTCTTGTAGCAAGTTGGTAGTTTTTTTTTCTCCTTTTTGAATACTTTTTATTATAAAAACTGAAAACTTCTCATGCTTTCTTTCAGAAAGGATTTGTCCCTTCTTAGACATAGTATGGAAAGTTATAACTTTCATTTAGTCAGTGACTGACTTGATTCAAGAGTGATTTAAAGGGGGGGGAGTATTCGGTGGGGGGGGAAGGGGGAGGCTGGGAAGGGATGTGAAGGGTAAACAAAGGAGGAGGCTGCAATGTTTGATAAGAAATGTACTCATTATCTTGCCCATGTAATTGTAACCCCTCTGTACAGTATGTTCACAAAAAATAAAAAAATAATAAAGAGCGATTTAAAGCTATATATTGATACAGTTGGTCTTCTCATAATTTTGGCTTTCCAGGCCTTTATTTGAGAGGCATCGTGTTTTTACCTCCAATCCCAATTATCCTTTGGCAGTGGCTCTCAGTCTGAGTAAAACACTGAATCTCATTCTAGGACTTGAATCAGCATATATTCTTGTGGAAGATAGGTAGAAGTCAAATCACCTTCACATTGAAATCTTGAGATTGCTTGGCCCAATTGCCTGAGCACCTTTAGATTCCTTTCAACATTTATTTATTTATTTATATCTTTCTACTCAATAGGATAGTTTCCTTCAGCTATTGTATCACATTCAGAAGCATTCAGTACTTGGGATAGATGGATAGATGGATGGATGGATGGATGGATGGATGGATGGATACATACATACATACATACATACATACATACATACATAGAAAGAATCTTGCTTTGATTACTATGGGTCTTGGGGCCCTTGCTTAAATTATTCACACTTAGATTTCATCAGTAAGGACATGCTTAGTAGGTCTAGTCCAGTATAGCTGCTACTTACCATGGGATATTATTAGGTAAACCCAAAATTGTAAATGAACTATAAATATATCTAAGCTATGGAACATCATTGCGAGTCTACAATACACATTAACTTCACGATTTTATGGCTGATTGGGAGCTATGGCACACAGATACTGCCAGCATCATACCTTACTGTATATCCCTAGTTTTGAATCAGAATTCAAAATTTGAAATATAGTTTCTATTGAATATATATATATCTCTTTTTGCACCATTCTAAAGTAGATTAAGCTTAAGTCAGACCATCATAAGTCAACAACTGTTTGTACTCACATTGTGTTTAGGGTTTGTATGTCTAACCACTTAAGAGACAACATACAGTTATTAGGTAGGTCATTCAATGATCTCCCCAAATCTGTGATTTTTTTGTCTTCTTCAGTTTCATTTTTTCATAGTAAACCTCATTCTGAAATAACTTCTTAATTTGAATAACATGATAAAATTTCATGCTGCCTTGCTATACTATATATACTGTTAGCCTAATAGACAACTAAAAAGGCTCAGATACACAAGACTAGTGATATAGCAATTAAGGTATGTGAAAGCCAGAAAATGCTTCCCTTAAATTAAGTGAAAAGTTCGTGAGTTAAGAAAACAAAAATCTGAACTTGCTAAGATCTGTGTGAATGAGTCATTTATCCATGAAATCTTTGTTTTGTTGCTGTTACTCCTCAGACTACAAAAGATATTTACAGTTGTTCATAAATGCTTATAGTTGAGATGTAAAAGACATTAAATTATAGGATGGAACCATCTACAGTTTCAAGCATTCAGTGTCTGTCACCTTGTTCTTTGTTATCTTAGCCATTTTTCTCTGATTCTGAGAAAACTTTACACAGATTTTTCACTTGTTGAATTTTTTTTATTTTGAATACATAGTTTTAATGGTTTGTCTGTTTTCATTTTTTGCAATACCTGGATTTGAACTTAGAGCTACTCCAACCATATCAAATACAGTTTCACTACCTATCTGCTTGCCTCAAACTACAATCTCCCTGATCTCTTAACTCCCAAACAGCTGAGATTATAGGAGTGTGCTACAACTCTTAACTAGACAGAAATCATATGATAGAGAATGCATGTTAGTGATAGATACATGTGATAGAGACTTAAGTCTTCTAAGGGGGCCTTTCTGGCGTACATATAGACTTTTATGGAAATCTGTATTTTATTTGGTGCAAACTTCCTGTATTTTATGGTGTGTCACTAGTACTTATAATGACAACTTTGTAGCAACATTGTCATTTTACCTATAAGTAGGAATCTTGTTTAAATTCAAGGCCTTACATATGATTCATTTGTTAAAATTATTTCAGATCATCACATTACCTCTAAATTGGATTTTGAATATTGTTCTATAAAATTTAAGTAAATCTTCCTTGTTAGCTCTTTTCATTTAAGATCAGTAATCAAACTTCTTTTCTTTATAGGTAACTTATTCGAGATTGTGTGAGATAGTGTATAACTCCTAAACATCTGTAATAAGGTGGCAATGTCTCGAGAACCCACTCCACCTCTGCCTGGAGATATGTCTACTGGTCCTATTGCAGAAAGCTGGTGTTATACACAGGTACATGTGTTTAAAATGCATTACTTTATGTCACTTTAAAATTTCAGAGTATTAAGAATATTGTTGTGAACTACTTCTAATAACAACAAGTTATTAGAAGGATTTATGCAGTGGATTATAGGATGCTTGACATGATTACCTAGAAGATTAGGCATCATTATTATAAAAAGTGACTTTCTGAATCTCTTAGGTAAAAGTAGTAAAATTTTCCTACATGTGGACCATTAATAACTTCAGTTTTTGCCGAGAAGAAATGGGTGAAGTGTTAAAAAGTTCAACATTTTCATCTGGTCCAAGTGACAAAATGAAATGGTAAGTGTTTGGGGTGGTGATTTTGTTTTTAACTTAATAATCAACTGTTACAGTTGGTTTGTTGTTATTCTTGTTGCTCTTTCAGTGTACTGTTATTAGTACAATTTTACATTGAATTGGTAATATGTATCTAATAATATGGAGAATTATGAAGAACTGAGGGGACATTTATGGAAAAGCCATTTATGATATTAACAGATGATTTCAGTATTGCTTCTCTTTTTATTGTATTCTGCAAGTATTATATTCTCCCAAGTGAGTCTGTTGTTTTATTTTAGGTGCCTGAGGGTAAATCCAAAGGGATTAGATGATGAAAGTAAAGACTACTTGTCCTTATATTTGCTTTTAGTCAGCTGCCCCAAAAGTGAAGTTCGAGCAAAATTCAAATTTTCCCTTCTGAACGCTAAGAGGGAAGAAACAAAAGCAATGGGTAAGTGATTTGCAAACTGAGTGAAGAAGTGTTTGCAATCCCTTGACATTACCTAGAAAAGTCTGAAGGTTCCCCACCATGCTTAAATCTGCTTATCCTCACAAATACTTAAATTGGCCATTGTTTCAATTTTAAATTTCAGTGGGAGTCTATCGTTGTTTTAGTAAATCTTAGACAGTATAAGACATATGAGTTATTATGTCCTGAAATAACATTTTACTTGTTAACTTGGAAACATAGTTACTGTTAGGACAAGATACCTGGCATTAAATAATATGTTTAAGAAATATTTCTTTTCCTTTGATTTATTTGCTGCATAATCTGGAAAAAGATGCAGAGGAGAAGGAATGCCCTAATATCTTGGCACTAGAAGTGTTTGAGTGATAAACTCAGTACTGACTCCCAAAGACTATTAAATTCAGCCCAGAATTTGTTTATTGCCCTAGTTGTTGCCTGGAGTCTCATAATAAAAGACATACATATCAACATATCCTTTGATATATATAGGATACATTAAATGAGATAGTATCTCATGAATGGCCACACTAAATTTTTAATAATTTTTAGAACTAAAGCACAGAATCAAGTGCCTTTTTATAACAATAACACATTTTAAAATATTGTCTTGATGAAGTAACTTGTAGTTTTACCTTAATTAATGTTTAAGATAGTGGAGAATTTCAGTTAGATCACTGGTTTTCTACCTCCATTTTATAGACATTAATAGATGATGAATGATTTCTATAGAGGATCTTATTTTACAGTTATTACAGTATAGTAGGTATTTCAAGCATTTGCTTCTGATATATATTTAAAAGCCTTTGATAAATCATGCTAAAACTATGTTTTAAACCTTCATGATAGTATTTTTTTCTTTTTATGTTTTTTGTTTTGTTTTTGCTGGTGATGGGGCTTAAACTCAGGATTTGGGCACTGTCCCTCTGAGTCTCTCTGTGCTCAAGGTTAGCATTCTACCACTTGAGCCACAAAGCACCACTTCTGGCTTTTTCTGCTATGTGGCACTGAGGAATCGAACCCTGGGCTCCATGCATGCTAGGCAAGCACTCTACCACTAAGCCACATTCTGGAATCAGCCCCCTTTTTTTCTTTTTAATTTAAGGAATGAGAAGGTATCTTTACTCAGGAATGATTAGGAGCTTTTTTGTGTGCCAGTTCTGAAGCTTGAATTCAGGACCTAGGTGTTAAAGCATTTTTGGTAGTTAATTTGTAGAGATGAGTTTCCTGCCTGAGCTGGCTTTGAACTGGGATCCTCAGATTTCAGCCCCCTAAGTAGCTAGGATTACAGGCGTGACTCACCAATGCTAGCTGACTAGGAGATTTTTTAACTTATTTACTAGATTTTGGATTTTCTGTAGTTAAGTAAAACTTAACTAGGTAGGATGTGTTTGTTAGGAATGCTTAAGAGATGTCTTGGTGATTTGGAACATATATTTTAAAGGGAAGAAGCTGGAAATGAGAGGTACATTTCAACCTGGGGTCTAGCCGGATATTAAATAATGAGTATTCTGTACTATATCTTTGTCAACATTGCATTTTAGGTTGAGACTGTTTTCAAAAAATTTCTCTTCACTTGGGCTGGGAAGGTGGCTCAGTGGTAGAGTTCTTGTCTTGCATGCCTAAAGCCCTGGGTTCGATTCCTCACCACCACATAAGCAAAAAGAAAAAAGCTGGATGTGGCACTGTGGCTCAAGTGGTACAGTGCTAGCCTTGAGCTGAACAGCTGAGGGACAGAGTTCAGGCCCCACAACCGGACCCCCCCCCAAAAAAAAAATTTATCTTCTCTACTAGATTTGATCTGAATTTTTCTTTAAAAGTCTAGAATTCTTAAATTGAGCTCACTGACCAAGTTATCTCATGGCCAAAATTTCAGTCAGTAGCAGCATGAATGATCTGGTTCTTCCTCACTTATTTCTTAGGGGTATGTTATTTGTGAACATACATACTTAGATTTTTAAGATTTATAGAACCAAGGCCTGCTTTTTTAACATTTCATTTAAAATGTGTTATCATTAAGAAAAATCCATTAAGAAAAAATGTCTCCTGTATACTTGTTTTATTTAAGCTTTTCTTTTCCACCAGAAAGCCAAAGAGCATATCGATTTGTGCAAGGAAAGGATTGGGGATTTAAAAAATTCATTAGAAGGGATTTTTTGCTTGATGAAGCTAATGGTCTTTTACCAGATGACAAACTTACACTATTTTGTGAGGTGGGTATATATATGTACACACACACATATATATCTATATATATATATAGATATTAACTATAAAGAACCCTTATAATTGTATTTAGTAATATGGCAAAATGTAAACTGAACTACTCATGGTATATTTAAAATTAAGGAATTGGTATAGTTAATAAGGTTTCATTTGTAAATACTTGACCAAAAAAACTGACTAAATTAAAACTTTCTTACAAATCAGTGTGGTGGCCCAAACTGAAAAATTTTTATCTTATCTCTAACTTTAAATTGTATATGTCGTTACACTACTGCATATTAAATCCTTTTCACTCTTGAAAAGACTAGATGTGCTTTTATATGTGTATGAACTTTTCTAAATATCTTCTTCATTCTGAATAACACTGACATAGATGGCCAATTATTTTAGATTTTTCATATTAAGCATATTACTCAAAGTTTATCAGTTTGAATTTAAAAAGTACCTGAAGGGAATCTTAATTTTTTAAACAGTTGGAAGGATTAATTATGTAGGTAATAGCATTCTGAGAAGTAGATCTCACAGTGTTAACTGTGTACATATTTGGTTTTGCAAATATATAAAATAACTATATTCATAAAACTTTATAAAAGTTGTCAGTATTGCTCCTACCAATGACTTATTATTTGTCTTAATGTTTGGATTAGCTGTTGTCATTATGATCAGTTAAGTAATTTCATCTGAATGAATTTTTGAGAATCATCTTTGGAATCAATTCAAGAATTATATAAGTACTGTTTCACTCAAATCCAAAAGACTTAAAGTACTTGTTGAGATTAGGCAGGTATTCCAAGTAGTAGACTAAAATAAATACACTAAATAAAAATTTTACTATCCTAAAATGTAGAATCTTACTGATTTTAGCAGCTATCTTAAATTTGAATGTGTAACTTTTTAAAACATCATCTTATAGTTTAAAACATCATCTTATAGGTTGAAGTAACCTTAAAGGTTATTTCAAAAGAAACTGCAGCCAGTCATCTTTTTTTCTTTTTCTTTTTGAATGAAAGGACCTTTATAGAAAATAATCCCTATGTTAGCATTGAAATAATGATTTTAGGTAATTTCCTAGGTGTATTTTGCTGGAACCTAGACAATTAAATTCAGAATTAAGGCTGAAATTAAGTTTAAGGTTTTTTTTGTTCTGTATATTTGAAGTATGTTAAGTATCTGTATGTTAGATTATACATGTTAGTTACCCTCTAAAAGTTGAGCCAACCATGACATACAATTTTTTAAGTTGGCATTGATCCCATCTATTTTTAGATCCCAAATTATGCATTTGTACCCTGGGCACCATATTTAGCATAGGTGAGCAAAAAGTGCTTTTAACAACATTATTCGTGCCCTCGGTCATTTCTTCCACCCCTCTCATGGATGCCCTTCCTTCGACAGCATCTCTAGCACTGCTTGAGGAAGAGGAGGAAGCATTGCACTGCCTTCCCTAAGAACTGCCTCCTCCCCCTCCCCTGCAAGTGGTGCTGTAGACAGGTAAGGCAGGTGGGTGCTACCCTTTCTATACAAGACAGCATAATCTTGCAGGGTAACTGAAGTGGTAAGAGATAGATGAAACTAGCAATATAAGAGAGGAGGTCTGCCTCCTCTCTCCATATAATGCAGATAACAGGAATAAGCAATAAATAAAACTAGAAAACTGATTGTGTTAGTTCATCTTTGTAAAACCCAACGAATTTTAAATACTCAGTGTTAAGTTTACAGATTCAAGCCATTTGTGAAATACGGGAAAAAGAAGTAAAACTAAACTCATTATTTTTAAGAACACATTTTTTCATACTATTTATTTTATTAATATACATAATAGCTTTTTCTATTTTAAATATTTTGTAATAGTGGGTATAAGTTGGGTTTTATTTTCAAAACCACCTGTCTTGGCAAAATGAAAAGCCGACTACCATACATGTCACTAGATTTTTTTAAAAGGCACCTATCTGTGAAAGTCAGAAACTTAAGACCCAATAATCTAGAATTCAGTGAAAAAATTGAATCTTAAAAGCTTAGAGCCAGAGTGGGGAGATAGATGAGGGTAGTTTATTGGAGGAATAGCTTGTAGTGTACTACATAGCTTCAAGATTTCCTAGATTTTAGACTAGTTTGGAGAGTTCATGTTTTTAAAATTGAAACTCATAGTTACCTTAACTCCATAGTAGAATAAATTTAGATTTTAGGATAGTCATTTGATTAACTGCCTCAGTTTTTCATCTTTATATTAGTTAGTATTGAGTCAAATATGTTTGAAAAACAACTGTTGAATAAGTAAGTAGAATCTCAGCCTTCTTCCTGAATTTTTAATTCTAGGTTCCATGACTAAGCCTATTTCCACTATCTTTTTTGAATAATAGGGAATACTAAATTGGTATAATTTGTTTAATTATAGACATGAAGAAACAGTCATAAAAATCATGGCATGCTAATTTTTGTTAGGTCACTATTTTTCTATAAATAGTCACTTGGATATTCTTTGGAGTATGCAATGTTAATTATTAGTTTAAATTGGTGGTTGTGTGATGGTATTAGGTAAGTTAATAATAGAAATCCTTGTGAATTATGGTTGCTTAAATTATCATTGCTTATCAGGATACAAATAAAAACATCTGTGTCTATACCTGATAATATCTATATTATCTTAATCCTTTTTTTCTATCACTTGGCTGTTACAGAATTTTTACTGTAAGTATATTATTTTAAATACAATTGGGATAGATAAGTGGAATTAAAAAAATTCTATACTGGTTGGGTGCCCTGGATCACAACTGTGGATTGTGGTTCAGAGCTAGCTCAGCCAAAAAGGTAGTGAGACACCATCTCGATTAGTTAGGCATGGTGAAGCAATTGGTAGGAGCATATGGATCTGAGGCAAGACCCCATCTAGAAAATAACTAAAAGCAAAACAAGTTCAGGGGCATCACTCAAGTGGAGGAGCACCTGTGTAATAAGCTTGAAGCTCCAAGTTCAAAATCCAGTGCCACTAAAAGAAAAAAAGAAGCCTTTCCTTAATTAATAGTTGTCACATTTTTAAAAATAAATAATACATACTTTATGTAAGTAGTTTACCAGTCCTGGTTGCTTCTGACTAGAAATTTCTAGAGTAATGCTTCTTGATAAGAACAACGAACACACTATGTGTGTAAAAAAAAAAAAATCCCGATCCTTAACTAAAGCTTGAATATTAACAGCAACAGTATTAGTTTATATATCATTGGCATTTAATATGTAGTGTAACAGGGTAATCAGGTAATCAGGTAGCTTTTGTACCTGTTTTAGAAGTTTGAAGAATTTGATAAATTATAGATGACCTTAATTGGTATATTTATTTATATACACAAAGCCCTTGTATTAAGAAAAACCATCTCAGAAGAAGAGTTTGGTAATACATTAAGTCATTATCATGTTACAGAGTAATATTGCTTAATTTTAAATAGCACTTTAAAAATTGCTATTTAGAACAAGTAACTTTAATAATTGAAATAATTTGTTTTTTTCTCATACAAACTAATATTAAGATTTTTAGGGCATTTTATTTATCTTGTCTTAATAATACTTCGAAATCTCTGTAAAATAAGGTGAATTGATTAGGTGATAATGTGACACTTGTGGGTCCAGAAAGGTTAATATTGTGTGTTGGTGGGAAAACACTTAATATCTAAAGGTTTTCTCATTTTTCGATAGAAGTTTTCTTTAATTCACAAGATGGATGTTCATCTGTGTTTATCCAGACTCTAAAAACATTTTATGTTGGACTTTATTATACTTCATGTATTAGTATGTTAATAATTTTGACACAGTTTGTCCTTTTTAATTTCCATTTTGCTATATGTACATTTTATGTATCCTTATGCATACTTAAAAAAAACTGAAAATAATTATCTATTGCCGCATAATAAATGACCCAAAAAGTTGGCAATATAAAAATAACAGATAGCTAACAGCACTCCTTGTTTAATTTTGAAAGATAATTTATTTGTTCTGAAGATTTATTAGCTGAAATTATATTTGATATATTAGAGTGCCTTTTAAAGTGATATGAAAGGCTTAGCTAATATTTAAGATTTTATTCAATTTTTAATCAGTTTAGTGGGTTTTGGTTTAAATATAACATTGAATTTGCATAAAAACAATTGTTGTAGCCATACCAACTTTTGTTATTTATTTCATAGGTAAATAAAATGTCAACAAATTGAACTAAATTATTATTACTCTTGCTGTTGATTTTCCGTAAGAGGTTTTCATGAACTTTTAAGTCAGTTGTACTAGCTATTTAAATCAATTCTGGTGGAATTAAAATTTGTAGGTGCAGCACTTTTAAGAAGTTTCCAATTTACATATCATGGAATACAGCTTTATGTTTTATACTTGAGTCATCTGGTAAATATACTAAAATTTAAATGTTAATAGGTCTGAAATATAAGTGAAAAAAGCTTTCTTCCTCCACTTCATAAAAATACCATTTTCTTGTTTAACATTATAGCAAGGCTTTCCTATTGCAAAATAGTGTCGGAGGTTATAATAATTTAGCTTCCCAACTAATTGATGTCATTTATTTACAGAAATTGTTACTACTCAATAAAAAGATCTGGTTGTCTTCTGATTTTTCTTAAGGCATTTCTCTCATTTGTGTTTCATTTGTAAATTCATTTCCTTGATACTAGGATCTTTTGATCAACAGTACTGAATAAGCCAATGATTTTAAAGATACTAATAAGTATAGATATAATAACTAATTATTGATAATACTTAGTGAATGTCTTTTTCCTGATGTCTCTTTTTCAATAGGTGAGTGTGGTCCAAGATTCAGTAAACATATCAGGACATACTAATACAAATACTTTGAAGGTGCCTGAATGTCGACTAGCAGAAGATTTAGGTAATCTCTGGGAAAACACAAGATTTACAGATTGCAGTTTTTTTGTGCGAGGACAAGAATTTAAAGCTCATAAATCTGTGCTTGCAGGTACTTTATACTTTGGATAAAATAATACATTTTTAAAATAAATGTGTGTATTAAATAATGATACTCAATCTTATTGCAGCTCGATCCCCGGTGTTTAATGCAATGTTTGAACATGAAATGGAAGAGAGCAAAAAGGTAAAAATGGCTCATAGGTTTAATATTTAATTGTACATAAAATATTAGTACATATTTTTATTGTTGTATTGTGATGAGTAGGGGAAATATTTGCAAGTCATATAAACAGCAGAAAACTTGTGTAGCAGAATGATAGGTACAGCTCCCTGTGAATGCTCAATGAATATTCTAATCAGTAGCTGTGGTGAAGCTCTTCTGGAAGGTAAACTAGTAGGTAGCTGTTACCCTGCAGGGTGTGGCTTAAGGTTAGAGCCTTCGATTCAATTCATTGTACTACCACAGAAAGAAGGGGGTGGGAATTTGATGCTGTGTTAGTCTGTAGCTAATTGAGAGGTCTTTGTTTAAATTGTATGTTCTTCCTTTCTTTCTGTAAGTATGCCTCAATTAACAATGCCTGACTAAAATATATGAGGCTTGAATTCAAACCTCAGTACCACCAAAAAATAAACTATGCACTCCCCATTTCTAAACATTGTAAGTTAACTTTCTTCCATGTCTAAATTTTCTCACCACCAAAAAAGATATATATTAGAAGTAACAAAAATGCCAGGCACCAGTGGCTCACGCCTGTAATGCTAGCTACTCAGGAGGCTTAGCTCTGAGGATCACAGTTCAAAGCCAGCCTGGGCAAGGAAAGTCCATGAGACTCTTATCTCCAATAAACCACTAGAAAACCGGAAGTGGTGCTGTGACTCAAGTGGTAGAGCACTCGCCTTGAGCTGAAGAGCCGAGGGATAGCGCCCAAGCCCAGAGTTCAAGCCCCACAACTGACCAAAAAAATTCCAAAAAGGTCATACTGTATCAGTACTACTGTATACTCAGTAATCTCAGGTGTTTCTGTCTTCTGTCATTTACAAATGAATTTATATTAGAGATCAGATGTTGATTTTTTTTTCTTTGCCAGTTGCATAATGTGAGCTTTAAGGCTCCCACTGGACAACTCCGTTTTATTCATGTAGCCTAGCTTTGGAGAATTACAGAATTAAGTCTCTGCTTTCTTTCCACTCATGGCTGACCTAGGGGCTGCAATGTCCAATGTTCAGATGACATCTAAGTGATTTCTATGGGAGGGGGATATCAATGGTATCAAATGTTATTGATAGTAAGGTGTCAAAAAACCTGGTGTTGTTTAGCTTCATTGTTTTTAGGAGAGAACTGAATGCCAAGATACAGAAGTGAAAAAGCAACTAGTCCTCCTGAGGCAGTGAGCTCTCTTACCCCAAACACCTACTTGTCCTCTGTTTGCTTAATGCTAAGGATACAGCTGTTGGTTTTGGATTTTTAGACATTTTATTAGAATGTAGAAATCCAACAAGGAAGTGTTAATAGCCATCATTCTCTAAGGTAGAAATCAGAAACTGGACATGGATGTATTTTGTTTTACCTATGGAATTTTTTAAAATCTTTTTAATATTGAAAAAGTAGGATTTGCATTCCACAGAGTAGTGCTTAACTGCGTATGAAGGTGTATACTTTAAAGCTGGAAATGGTCCCCATCTTCTACAAAATATATGCTGTTTTTAGACTTTTACTGTAGTTTGCTGATTCACTTACTGAAGATTAACATATACATCACGTTTAAAAAACATCTGTGTGTGTGTGTGTGTGTGTGTGTGTGTGTGTGTGTGTGTGTGTGTGTGTGTGTGTGTGTGTGTGTGTGTGTGTGTGTGTGTGTGTGTGTGAGTGGCAAAGTACTTTTGTTCAGATTTGGGTATTTTAATTGCTGTCAAAGATTCAGATTAGTTCATTCGTATGTAAGTATTTAAGACTTTTTCTATGTTGTTTTCAATATCAGAACCAAGTGGAAATAAATGATTTAGACCCTGAGGTTTTTAAAGAAATGATGAAATTTGTTTACACGGGAAAAGCACCAAATCTTGATAAAATGGCTGACAGCTTGTTGGCAGCTGCAGACAAAGTAAGTAATTAGGTTTTAAGGAGCTGAAAAATATCCTAAAGCTTGATGTATATAGAAGACTATCATCAAATGAAAACTCCCAACTGTTTTCAAAGTATTGAATTATACAATTTGTAAGTGGCTCTTCAGAGTTTTATGAAATAGCATACAGTAGGATAATACAGAACTGAGATTGTTTAAGCAAATGACAAGCTGTAAAAATACCTTGAAAAAGAAAGAAGCGATTTTCTCCCAGGGGAATTAAACTATAAGCATAATAGTTTTGAATATGTTTATGTATATTATATATATATATATAAATAGCCTTTGATAAGAATTACAAGCATATAAAATTATTAGAATTTTCAAATTCTTGGTATTCATATGTAGTGTTTTTAAGATGAAACATTTGTATTCATAAATTAAGCTTTTGAATATGACAGCATGGAAGGTAGAGAAACATCTTGACAATTTTATAATGTAATAATTCCTTTTAAGGTAGAAAAGCTCAGAGGTCTCAGAAAATCTTAAATCTAGCACATGTCAAACCTAAAAGCACACTGTATGTATGTCTTTTATATTTAGACTGTATAAGAACTCTCAAAATTAAACTTTAAAGAATTTGTTATTTCCAAGAGTGTACAGAATGCTTGAACACTTTCTGAAATAAATGAAATATTAAAAAACCCCAACGTCACCAGGAAGATATAAATTAAGATACAGTGATGGTAGGCCTGTGCACCCCTCAATAATAGCTAATACTATAATGATTATACTGTTCTGAAGTTATAAAAGAATTAGGACTCTCAGACACTGCTAATGAGAGTATAACAGGTTTTAACTACTTTGGACAGTTGTTTGGCACTTTCTTAAAAAGTTAAAATCACATACTTGAATAAATCCACTTTTAGATATTTAGCTATAAAAAAGAAAGCCTATATACATATAAAATTTCTATGTGGGTGTTCACAGCAACATTATTTGTAATAGCTGAGTACTGGAAATAACTCAAATATTCAAGTAGATAGACAAATTCTCGTATATGTATGTATATCTATATATAAATATAGATATATATTTAATGGAATACTGATCAAGAATAAGGATTGAACTATTTAACACATGAGCAGTTACATACATGGATCTGAAATTAATTGTTTTAGAGAAAGATTCAGACAAAAATGACTACATAGATCTTTAGAGTGATTGTAGTAAACATAAACTAATCCTAATGACATGTAAAATATGTGAATTTATAATTAATAAACTTGTGTTCCACATATAAACAATACTACTTATGCACCTCAGGTATAGCACAAAGGAGAAAAGACCCACTTTATGAAACCAGTGTGATATCTTTCCCTACTTTTCATTTTTAATAAAATTACTCTTTAGGCTAATGCTTTGTTTGTTTGATTGTACCAGTCCGGGGATTGAATTCTGGGCCTGCCACTCTCCTTGAGTTCTTATGCTCAAGGCTAGAGCTCTACTACAGCTCTACTTCTGGCTCAGATTTCTTTTAACAGAAAGGCCGGCGAGCCACTTACCAGTTCACTGTTCATGCCTGTAATCCTGAGTTCAGAGAATCCAGGTTTGAAGCCAGTCTGGGCAGGAAAGTCTATGAGACTCTTATCTCCAGGTAAACACCATAGAACCAGAAATAGAGCTGTAGCTCAAATGGTAGAATTCTAGCCTTGAGCATAAAAACCCAGAAACAGCTTCCAGGCCCAGAGTTCAGGCCCCAGGACTGGCACACACACACACAAATAATAAAGTAAGTTTGAAAGCTGATCTTGCATGGCTTTAAAAAAAAATGAGTACATGTTTCTGATTCTATTTGTAGGAACTTAAAGAAATGCAAACTAATTTATAATGATAACTATAAATTAGAAGCTGCCTGTGGTGGAACAAGAGGAAAAGATTACAAAGGGATAGGGAAAAATCTTTTGAGGACAATGAGTCATTCCCTTTGGAATAGATGATGATTTTTATGGCTGTAAAACTTATCAACATGTAAACCTAAATAAACATTTTATTGTAGGCCAACTATACCTCAAAGTTGCTAAAGATGCATGCTATAATAATTGAAGGACTTTTTATTGGTATTAATATGATTTGTTTAGCTTTCAGTTCATTCTTCAGGTTTGAGTAGTGGCAAAAGGCAGTGATTCTCACTGGTATACTCCAGGTGTGAAATAATGAAAAAGAAATATACTCAGTTATGAATATATAATATATGCATTAGTTATAAATAAGGTTTCAGAATATAAGATTTTAGTGTAAAGAATAATGTAGAGTAATATACTGTATTTTCCACTAATGTAAATTGAATTTTTCCAAAGCAAATTACTCTTTCTCCTAAATGTATTAAATCATATTTTCTTTACATTAAGTTAAAACCATGATTCAGTGATTAAAATAACCTTAATTCAGAGAGTATTCTAGTTTATTTTGTAAGTTGCAAATGTCATGTATTTGAAAACTTAGTCATTGTAGTAAGTGCTTAATGGTTGTATTTTTCTTGGATAGTATGCACTGGAACGGCTGAAGGTCATGTGTGAAGAAGCTTTGTGTAGCAACCTCTCAGTAGACAATGTTGCTGATACCCTTGTCCTTGCAGATTTGCACAGTGCAGAACAGTTGAAAGCACAAGCCATAGACTTTATTAATAGGTAAGCTGCTTTTATTTCATTTGACATGACACCTTCAACCTTTTTTTCATCATATTTTGTTTAAGTGTGTTTAAATCTTTTTTTTTTAATTTAATTTTATTTGTGAACATACTGTACAGAGGGGTTACAATTACATGGGCAGGATAATGCGTACATTTCTTACCAAGCATTGCACCCTCCTCCTTTGGTTTACCCTTCACATCCCTTCCCAGCCTCCCCCCTCCCCCCCAATCCCAATCCTTCTCCTCCCCCCCCCCCCTGCACCGACATTGTAAAGCTCGTTTTGGACATGACAACTTGTACTTCTCATTGTTGCAACAGGTCCACCTGTATCCTTAAACAACTGGTTTTTCCCCATCTCCTCCACAAGTTATACTGACATCAAATATAGTGAAAGCAGGGGTTATACTGTGGGGGAGGGACATACAAAGCAACAAAGAGATAATCTTATAAATGCGTTAGAAACACATGCATGAAAGAAAACATTAAAATACATATCTAAGGGTTCATTTTCCTGACACCACATTATCTGACCTTTTCCGCTTGACTCATACATATACTAGATATTGCAAATAAGGGAAACCATGGGACCTATGTTTCTTTGGGCCTGGCTTACTTCACTTAATATAATTTTTTCCAAGTTTTTCCATTTCCTAACAAAGTGTGTTTAAATCTTTAATGCAGGTGCAGTGTACTTCGACAACTTGGGTGTAAAGATGGGAAAAACTGGAACAGCAAGTAAGATGTCATCAGTTTCTATCTGCATAAATGAAAATTGTTTTCGTAGCCTTTTCTACCATAAGTATAAATCTAGGTGTTAGTGATATGAAACAAATTGCCAGTTACTTTTTTAAAAAATTGACAACTTAGTGGATTCCTGAGGCTATGCTCCCTTGTAGATCAGCTTATGTTACTAAGAAAGCATTGCAACAGCCTCAATTAAGGGGAGTAAGATAAGAAACTAGAACAATGCATACTTCAGGGATCAAACTTTTAAAACCTTCATTCTTTGATTTGAAACAAAACAACAGTAAGACTTTTAAGATAATTTAAATGATTTGAACATTTGGAGAAAGTTAGGCAGTGTTTAGACATTTCAGAATTCACATATGAAAAAAACAGGATAAGTTAACATTGTTCATTTTGGGAAAGATTCATTAATAACCATCATTATATTTCATTTTTTAGCCAAGCAGCTGACATAATGGAAACATCTGGGTGGAAGGCCATGATTCAGTCTCACCCTCACTTAGTGGCAGAAGCTTTTCGAGCACTGGCATCTGCACAGTGTCCGCAGTTCGGCATTCCACGCAAACGGCTAAAGCAGTCCTGACACTTCCATGGACAATAGAAATCGGGATTGACTTTAGTCTTCCAGGTGCAGAAGGATTCTGATATAGACCACAAGCAGGAGTTGTTTCTGTTTTCTTGTCCACCGAACAGAAACTGGAAAGTCATATTGCTTGCATTTCAAGTGGATAATTTATGGTTTATACTTCAGCTTTAAATTAGACTGATTAATTCACTTCAAGGCCTTAAATTATCTTCAATGACTTCTCTTGTTCATAGAATAATTTTTTTATTGTGCCTTGCATTTTGACCAAGGCTATGCAGGATTGCACTAGCTCCATAATGCAGTAATATTGATAACTGAAGATACTAAGTTTCAAAAGAATCTTCCATTATTTTGAGAAAAGGAAAATTAATTTTATAGGGTTTGTCCTATGCTATCTCAAAGTATAAAACTAGGTTCTCCTTCAAAGCACTTGCATTGGAGATTATCAGGAATGTCTCCAGTCAGAGCTCTATAAATATAGAAGAACCTGCTTACCTTCAGGGTAGGTTATGGCAATACATTGCTTGAATTTAATTTATTTTCATTTCAGGGGCAAATATGCAATGAGTTAGCCCAAATTTTTGGTAAAATCTGTGATGTTTGTCCTTATGTTCACTGTCCAAGAAACTGTGGGTTTATCTGAGTTTACAATAATTGAGAACTGATTGAGGTTAAGATTTCAGTAAAAGGGCATATTTTATGCTGAAGTAATTTTTTTTAATTTATAATGACCTATGTTTATATGAAGAATTCTGTACATGTTAAAAGTAAGGATGACCAAATGTAAATTCATGTGGGCCAATTAAGAAAGATATATATGCACTTTTAATGTGTAACTTTTGTATTCTGAATGGTACATATATTTTTTTGCTTTTGAGGAAATTAATAAGTATAATTGTGTTTTAACTTTTGGAAGAATTTTTTAAAATAGGAGGCAACTGAGATGTTTGTGATAATAAGGAAGATCCTTGATGATGGATGAATTAGTTTGATTTCACATATTCATTATTGAATTTATTTCTGCTTTATTTCACTTTGGACAAGGCACCCAGACAGTAATTGAATCATGGACAGTCCACTTCCTTTAAAAACTGAATTGTATCATTGCCTGTGAAAGATGCATAGTAAAGGAGAGACCCATAGACTATGTCAGGCTACACTAAGACTTTTTTCCCCACGTTTTCTCCTTTGTGTTTTAGTTCCTATACTAACATTATGGATGATTGAAATTCTGTATAATGTGAACAGGATAAACTATTTATAAACTGCTTTATATGGGCCAGTTCTTTATTCTAATGAATCTTAGCTTTAAAGACACAACTATTCAGAGTTGTGAGATCTCTTCCTGTACACTGTTACAGAGAAGCAGGAGTGATCAGTGTCCAGGTATCACTGTATCCAACTTACTTCAGCACTATCAATGCGCTTCTTAGGCAAGATTTATATTTGAATGCAAGGAAAAAAGCGTGTCACTGAGAAACACAAATGCATATACCTATATGTGGGATAATTTGTGTATTTTGTTTGTGAATTCAGGATAAAAGGAGAAATAGGAAGCTTGAGGTTGTAAAGTGGATTTAATTTGCTATCACTTTATTAAATGTTAACTGAAGCATTCCTAAGACATCAGGAGTGATTCATCTTTACATTGAACATTTTCAAATAAATATTTGTTGTCCACAACAAACCTGGAGTCTGAAAAAATTATATTTTTAAATATCCTATATTAATTGAGTCTTTGTTATAGCAACTTAAAATTGGAAGAATCCCTTAGGATAGAAGCAAGATTCTTACCTGGTGATCATCTTTAATCCTATACAAGAAGATCATGGCAAGTAGAAATTAATTTCCTTAACACTACTGAAAGATTGAGTCTGTTAAATTTATAATGTGCAATTAAAAAATAAACTTATATACAAATATACACTTTTATTCTTATGGCCTTAGGAAAAAACAAACATTTTGCCTAACCATAGAAATTTATTAAAGTATATTTAAAAAATAGTGTACCCATTTATATCAAATGCATATTGTAAAATAATTCACTGCTTCAGTCTACATTTCTTAACTACAATGACTCTAGAAGTGATCCCATATAGTGAGCATTTCAGCTTGCCCCTACTCTATTGCATATCTTAATGATCTTACTATAAGGTTTATGTTTTGTTTTTAAGTTCTGGTAGCATATTTTGTACCAAAAATGTCAAACACTGTGCTGTGTATGTATGTTTGTAAAAATGTCCACTGTTCAGATAATATAATGCCTACCATTATACTAATGAATCATATGGAAGTTGATTTATTTTTTTATTTATTATGTATATTTTTGGTATTATGAGTTCTTGAAGCAACGATTTTTAAAAAACTTGTATTCCTATTTGAGTGCTCTAAATCTTGTCCCACCCATTTCCCCATTCCATACTATAGGCATTCTGTTCAAAATAGGCACAGTTTCTCTCTAGAGCAGTTTTGGCTTTTAAACTAACAGCAGCTGCCATTTCCCTTTTGTCATCTAGACAAGACTTTCCTTAAAAAGTATTGAGTGGTTTTAGCTATTATATATTAGAAAAATAACCATTAAAAATTGTACTTCACACCTAAGATCTATAAGCACTGTATCTGTGCCTTTTTCATTTTGTTAGTTTTAATGTATATTTGTATTTGGAGCACAAATATGAAGGTGCCGTGATATGGCTTGCCAATGTTACCTCCTTGAATACTCTTAAGTCGTTGTCTTCAAGTGGTGATTGAAAACCTTGCATAAATTGAGTGGTTATTTGTGCGAGGGGTGTGTGTGTGTTTTGTGTGTGTGTGTGTGTGTGTGTGTGTGCAGATGCGCGAACACGTTCATGTGCATATGCATTGGTGTGTGTCTATATATTCACCTGAGCTTGTATATTGTTCAGAAGAGTTAATTATTTCTGAAAATAGGACTTAGTTCAGTATTGACAGTTCAGGTTAGTTAACGTGTTTTCTTTAAATGGGTTTTATTTGGGTAGGTAGTTGATTAACTGTAAATTATACCCAAATTTGACCACTTTACTGCATGACAGAATTTGAAAGCTGTGCCTTTTAAGGATGTCCATTGTAATTAAGTTTTAAAATATTAACATAGGTCTCTTAAAAAGGTGTTATGATAATTATTGGTTCATTTTTAAGTTAGAGCTAAATGACAGCCTAAATTGTCAAATGTTTAGTTATTTTACCTATGTTTACCTATGTAAAATTTTATGCATAAATTTAAAATCATAGCAGCAGTCTAAAATTGTGGATAAGTGCTGTGGTTGTACCTCATTGGCAAAAGTACTTATTAGTACTTGTGAAAATTGGGGTTTAATCCCCAGCACTGTCAGAGCACACACACACACACACACACACACATACATGCATGCATACATACACACATGCACACACACATAAATATGGATTGTAGCTGCTATTATTACTAAAATATAATAGGACCTTGTCTAAAAATTTTGAGAGACAACAAATAGCCACATATTCTTAAGCAGGTATACTAGTCTGACTTGAACATACATGACTTCTGATGGGTAAAAGATATAGTATATTCCTAAAAAAGGAGGTGGGTGGATAAGTGGAATTGTTTAATGTTACTAGAGTGTAAAGAGCACTGTCAGCACACATGAGAGTATTTTGCAAACTTTTAATACAGATAATGAACTCTACTTTATTGAAACATTCATAGGATGATGCAAATTTTAGGTTCAGTTGGAAAAATATTGAGTGCCTACCATATGCAAGACTTCCTCTTCACTAGGAATGAAATCACACAGTGTCTTCTGTTTGTAGTATGTCAGCTCGTTTGAAAAGGAATTCTTATATTTAAATATTTTTCTGTTACTAGTTTGTCGTTGTATATTGTAATCCAGTTAATTTGTGTTTGTTCAGCTTTTAATAATGAAGATATAACTTAATTGATTCACATTTTTGGAAATCAGGTTCTGCTAAAATTATTTAAATTTAAAATTTTTGTTCAGAAGACAGTTGACTTCCAAGATTTCAATGTATAAAAGCTTACCAAACTTTTCAACGTTGTTTTTAATCAGTTGGTGTTAATGATGAGATATATGCTTCTTGTATCTGGTTGCTGAAAATATCTTTTGCATTTCAGCACTGTTGAGGTAAAAATAAAGTTGTTACTACTTACTCACAATTACTTGGCTTATTTTGTGTTTATTTGAATCTTCCCTAAAAATGTCTTTCTTAGTGTGTTGCTGCTTTCTTTTCATATGAAAGCTTAAATTATGCATAGTGATTTTCTTTCCTATTCAGGGAAGCTAGTATTTTTTGGAATCTACTAAAAATTGTTTTAAACTGTGAGATAGTGTACATTTAGTTTTTAGCATGTTCCTACCATCCTGATACCAAGCACATTAACACTTAAGGGTTCTTTTTTCCTGTCACTCCTGTCCTTTCTTAATTTCAGTTATTCCAAACAATGTAACCATTTAATAGTATCAGAATTATATAAAGGCAGGATTTTTTAATCAAGTTAATAACAGTAATTAGTGCTTAAAAATTGTAGCAAAGTGCTCTTAGAATAACTATATACCTAGTACACTTATAAATCTTGAATTATTCCTCAAGAAAAAAACAATAAGCCTATAAATTTTAATATATTGTCTGTGCAAGTAATGTAGGAAAAGAAAGTCTTTCTCTAAACATCCCTAATGAATCTCTATATAACCTATTCCTCTGAGTCCACAGTAGCAGCCTCCTCAGTACTTTGGTTTAGAATGTTGGAGCATGTGTTTCCCCCACATTGGAATCATTTGTTTCTAAAAGAAGCCCACGAGTGGTATTTACTTTGATAACTTTTATTAGAAAACATAGTAGAAATCTACAAAATAAGCTTGCCATTCCTGTGTCCTGTAGTGTGCTTCTGTTCCATTTTTCCCTCATTCTCTTGCTCACCCTCCATGTTTATGCTTTTCTAACAGGTATAACCTTCTGCCAATCTGTGACATAACTGCCAACCATGTCTTCAATTATCAAATATTAACCATTTTTCTTACATTAAAGATGTGAGCAAAGAATATAATTGTGTGATACATGAATAACAATTATAGCAACCAAAAAAATGTGTCCTAAGGGCTCTGATGTTAAGTACTAAAATAGATTTAATACCATAAACAGGTTTGTAGAATGTGTGCTTTTTAAAGGTGCTAAAAAATTGTGAGGATCATTATGAAAAGAACAAGAAAAGATGACAAATGATACTCAATTGAAAAAAGTATAGATTCTTAACTTTGAGAAATACTAGAAATGATAAAGCAGACCTTTGCCTCAGTAATAGTCAATATTTAAATATGCAAAAAATGCTTTTATTTTTTTGATGGTGGTGGTGGTGGTGGTGTTTTGATTTGGTAGACAAGCACTCTATGGCTTGAGCCATGCCTCCAAATACAGTCTTGCTTTTGTCTTGGCTAGCCTCAGACCAAGGTCCTCTTTCTGCCTCTTCATAGCTGGGAATGCAGGCATGAACCTTTATTGACTTTGTGACTTTCAGATATTACTAATGTTTTGCCTTTTGTTTGAACTGGCCCTCTATTTCCTCCTGCTTCTCTCTTCCCCTCCTTTTTCTCCTACTCCTCCTCATCTCCGAAGTATGTAGAATTATAGGCATGTACCAAAAATGTTTTCTTTTTTGAGGTGGGTGTCTCAGGGTCACTTCAAGGATTCTTCCTTCCTTAGCCTTCCAAACAGCTGGAATTACAGGATAAAAATAACTTTGTCTGGCTAAGGCCCTGCCCCACTTCTTTTAAGTAAACTCTTCCTTTATAGTCCAGATTGTATGCAATCTCATGATCCTCCTGCTTCAGCCTCCCAAATTTTGGTTTTACAGGTATATAACCATGCCAGCTCAGCTGACTTTTTTAACGGAAGTAGAAATCCAAGTAAGAGAACTCTGAGTAAGTAAATAGGTAAAACTATATCCATTAAGCTTTGGGGGTTTTGGTTATTTTTGTTACTGTTCTTTGGCTTTGATTTTGGTTTGAGACAGTGTTAGCCACAAAGCCCTGATAAGACTTGATCTCATTCTGAAGACTAGGCTGAACTCACCAGCTCTTTCTTGAATTCATCATCTTTCCACTTCAGCCTCCCAAGTACTAGAATTGCATGGTTTAACCACCACAGTAGGTTTAGTAAACCTCTAATTTTCCTAAACTGACAAATGTAGACACTGAAACAATTTTCCAATAGTTACCTCCACAAAAGACTGAAAGTAAGAACATTTAAATGGGAGTTTTAACTCTCATGATAAGAAAATTGAGATAAATATTGAAAAAAGTACTTTTAATCAAACATAAATCAGATGCCCTAAGAGAAATGTAATAATCATGAGTGAAACACACATGCAATGTCATAGAGCAATAATTTAGTAAATATTTGTTCTTCATCTCTTCCCTCCCTTAACTAAGAGGACACACAAAGAATGACACTCACAGAACTGTCTCTATTACAAATACTGATGCTAGAATTCTGAATAAGAGGCTAGTAGCTAGAGTAAAAAAAGAAAAAGTAACCTAAAGTAAGCTTAGGTCTCTGGTTTTGTACCCACAGTGAAAGATAATCTAGAAATCATGATCCTATTTAATTCTTCATTCATTTCTCAGGAGAAATACTAAGGATACAGCCAGTCTCAATACTAGTACCAAAAGGAAAAATCATGACAATACATTAGAGATAGTCCAGGGAAAATCCACACATAAGTCCAGAGAGCTTGACAATACTAAATACTTTAACTTGTGAACTGTATGAAACATGCAATATAAGCATGGAAAGGAAAGCTGCACTGGGGAATTCTATACAGCTTTCTTCTAAGAGGACACAAAACTTATGATTTAATGCTATTCTGTTAAAATGGCTAGGAAAAACATGATCTACAAGGTAAATACATGGTACTAGGACCCAGGTTGCAGAGGTAGTAAAGGTCTGGGAATGATCTTGAGATGTATGGATTCTACATGGGAGAAAATTTCCTATGAAATTATGTTGACAGGAAAATAAATGGAATAGTATATAAAGCAGAGTAAAAACCAACATACTATTACATACCAATATTTGATGATATAGTATGCTTGAAGGAAATATAAGAGAAGGCTATAATAGTATTTGCCTTTTGATTATACACTGGGGACCTTTTTATTTTTTGCAAAAACATTTTCCAAGCCTTTTACAAAATATGTGTTTTACATTATTAAGACAGAGGATTAAACTTATTTTTTAATTTTTTTTTGGTCGGTCCTGGGTTTTGAACTCTGGGCTTGATGCTGTCTCTCAGCTTTTCAGCTAAAGGGTAGCACTCTACCACTTGAGTCACAGTGCTACTTCCACTTTTCTGGTGGTTAATTGGAGATAAGTGTCTCGGAATTGCTTGCCTGGGCTGGTTTTGAACTGCGATCCTCAGATCTTCGTCTCCTGAGTAGCTAGAATTACAGATGTGAGTCACCAGCACACAGGATGATTAAACATTTTTAAATGTACATTTTCTTACATTAAGTTAAAGTTACCCACTATGGTGGTGATGTTGAAATTAAGAACAATTAATTAGTATGGAAGTTCCTCAGAAGACTCCACATAGAGCTCCCCTATAACCCAGCACTCCCACTTTTGGGCATTTCCCGATGATCACAAACAAGACCATATTAAAGCTACCAGCACAACTATGTTTATTGCAGCATTATTTACCATAGCTAAGATATGGAACCAATCCAGATGCCCCTCAATAGATGAATGGATCAAGAAAATGGTATATATACACAATGGAATTCTATGCCTCCATCAGAAAGAATGACATTGCCCCATTTGTTAGGAAATGGAAAGACTTGGAAAAGTGAAGGCAAAAGAAGCATAGGTCTCATGGTTTCCCTTATTTACAATAATTAGTATATGTCTGAGACAAGCAGAAACGGTGAGATGAGTTGATATTAGGTGAAATGAACCCCAAGATAAGGACTCAAAAGGTTTTTCTTTCTTGCTATTGCTTCTAGCATATTTATAAGATGATTTCTTTGTGGCTTTGTATGTCCCTCCCTTATGGTACCCCTGTTTTCACTGTATTTGATGTTGGTATAATTTGGGGAGGCGAAGGGAAAAAAACAAGTTGTTTAAATGGGGATACTGGTGGACCCATTGCAACAATGAGATGTAATGTCAAAAAAAGGACTTTACATCTTAATTGGGGGGGTGGAGGGGAGGGGGGAGATGGGAAGGGATGGGAAGGGGAAACAAAGGAGGAGGCAACAATGCTTGATAAGAAATGTACTCATTACCTTGTTCATGTAATTGTAACCCCTCTATACAGTATTTTAACAATAAAAACTTATTAATAAAAAAATTAATTAGGAAGACCTATAAGTAGCCTGAGAAGGTAGGTAACCTTACCATTCATGTGTATAAGTTACCAATTGTACTTTATACTTTATTCCTATGCAACTCATCATTTCTGATGAGACATTTTAGACCTGTGGAAATCAAGTGCCAGTAAAATTGCTAGGGTAATGTAAATTCTTCTTAGTTGAAAAAGACATTCTCCATAAAATGAATCAGAGGTAAGGGCAGGTGCTTTTGTTTTACTTTGTTTCATCTGTGAAGATGAATAACACGGCATAAAATAATTTATCAGGTAAGATTCCTCTTGGGATCCAAGATTTTGGGGGGTTCAGAGCAGACATGACTAGTTGTTGCAATTTTATATCTGAGTCCTTATTTTGTATAAGATGGTAAAGGTATAGACAAAAAAGCTCATATCATATTTTCACTCTGCTGGCAGAGTTACTAGATGGTCATCAAAATCAAACTTTGTTGATATTCTTTGTTGCTGGTCCACTATCAATTCCACTGAAGTTACATTTAGTGTTTTTTAAACTGTATTCCCTACCTTCTTAAGGTGAAGGCTTCAATGATCAGTTTTTATATTTTTTTCTTGTCTAATAAGTATGTAAAGCCAATGATTTTTCTCTAACCACTGACTTAATGACATCCCGTAACATATTGTTGTATGGCTATAATAATCAATTCAAAATATTTTCTGATAACCCTGCAATTTAATCTGTAGCCTATGGATTTAATTTTGTATATTGGGAGGATTTTAATAAGTATCACTTTTTCATTGATTTTTGTTTGGTTAGCTTTTGGGTTTGGACTTTTGGGTGCTTGAACTCAGAGCCTAGTTGCTGTCCCTGAGCTGTTTTTGCTTAATGATAGTTTCCTACTACTTGAACCACAGCACCACTTCTAGCCTTTTCTGAGTAGTTTATTGGAGATAAGATGACTTTCCTGCCCAGGCTGGCTTTGAACTTTGATTTTCAACTTCCTGAATAACTAGGATTACAGGCATGAGCCACGTGGCCTGATTTTTTATTTTAATCGATGGTTGTGGGGGAATATTTTTATTATTTTAATACATTTTTATTGTGAAAATACTGTACAGAGGGGTTAGAGTTACATGAGCAAGGTAGTGAGTACATTTCCTATCAAGCTTGTGTGCTGTAAATGGCAGGTGGTTGACAGTACATTTTAAATCTTTTCTATGGTTACTTACTTTCTCTCTTTTCTAAACAGTATAAAATCCCAGTTATGTTTCTTCTCCTTCCTTTAGGTCTGTTACTTTTTTATTCCTTATTTTATTATCTGTTATTAAAAACACACTGGGATTATGTCTCTTGGTAATATGATCCTTAATCCTCTGTAAAACTGTTTACAATAATACTCATTTTGAGTATCAATAATGAGTAAATATAGTCCCCTCAGCTTTTTTATACTATTTTTAAAATGTATCTTTCACACCCTCTTATTTTCAATGCCTTTATATTAAAAAATGTTTTTCTGCTAAGTAGCATATAGTTATATCCTCCTATGAGAATTTCTGCATTCTACTTTGGGTGGTTAGTCTATTTCTAATTGACTAAATATATTTATGTGTGAGTTTGGATTAACTTACCCCTCTTAATGTCTGCTTTTTTAAAAAATTCCATCCATCCTTTATTCCTCTCTTCCTCCTTTTCTGCTGAAATACAGATTGAATTGCTTTTTTTTTTTTTTTTGCTTTTTTTTGTGCAAAAAAAAAAACAAAAACAAAAACAAAAAACATTTGGCCTGGGTGCTGTCCCTCAGCTCTTTAGCCACGGCTAGCACTATACCACTTGAACCACAGTGCCATATGGGGCCTTTTCTGCTTATGTGGTGCTGAGGAATCGAACCCAGGGCATCATGCATGCAAGGTAAGCACTCTTCCACTGAGCCACCTTCCTAGCCCCAATAAATCACATTTTTAAAATAGCTTATTTTATATAAATGTTGTTATACCTCCCTTTATTTTTGAGTGGTGTTTGAAAAGACTACAATGTGTGTTTATCACAGTCTATCTTCAACAGGTGATACAACTTACATACTGCAACACAATTCCATTCACCTTCGGTACTTAGCTTATACTTTCTCCTCATGCCATAAACCTCACTGTACTTGCTTTTTTGTTTTTTATTTTTAGCAAAACATAATTCTTAAATACATCTAAATTATGAAATATATTTATATGAGTAGAATTGTTAAGCTACAAGAATGTCATTTACATTTTACTCAGCATGTTTACCTTCTCAAGTGATTTTTATTCCTTCTTTTCAGACCTCCATTTCCAATTGTAATGTGCATTTAACCATAATGAACTTCTATGATTTCTAGGATGGTCATAGTGGAGATAAATTCAGCTTTTGTCTGGATAAAGATGACTTTATTTCTCCATTTCTTTTACTGTACAAATTTATTTTTACTATTTAAGTAATTATATAAAAGGGTTTCAATTCAACATGTCAATGTATGAGTGCAATGCATTTTTTTCAATGTCACTCTTTCCATTAGGATCATTCAATGGATGCAGTGGTCATTTCATTCTAAGCAACTAAAAAATACTAATATATTATGTCATAGTCTTTACTCTTTTATTTGGTTTATATTGTTGTTTCCCCCAATAATGCAGTTTGTTCTTTAGTTTTCATAGATGGTTTTCTCTGAATTTATGCTGCTTGCTCATGTAACTAACCTCTCTGAAGAGGAAAGAAGGATGGCCAATAGACACATGAAGAAATGCTCAACCTCCTTAGCCATAAAAGAAATGCAAATCAAAACAACATTGAGATACCACCTCACCACAGTTAGAATGGCAAAAATCAAGAACTCTAATAACAACAGATGCTGGAGGGGATGTGGACAGAAGGGAACCTTACTGTATTGTTGGTGAGAGTGTAAACTTGATCAACCACTTTGGAAAGCAATATGGAGGTTCCTCAAAAGACTCCACATAGATCTCCCCTATGACCCAGCAATCCCACTTTTGGGCATTTACCGGAATGTTCACAAACAAGACCACATTAAAGCTACCAGCACAACTATGTTTATTGCAGCATTATTTACCATAGCTAAGATATGGAACAAATCCAGATGCCCCTCAGTAGATGAATGGTCAAGAAAATGTGGTATATATATATATACAAAATGGAATTCTATACCTCCATCAGAAAGAATGACATTGCCTCATTTGTTAGGAAATGGAAAGACTTGGAAAAATTTATATTAAGTGAAGTAAGCCAGGCCCAAAGAAACATAGGTCCCATGGTTTCCCTTATTTGCAATATTTAGTATATGTCTGAGTCAAGCAGAAAAGGTCAGATAAGTTGATGTTAGGGAAATGAACCCTAAGATATGTATTCAAGTGTTTTTTTTCTTTCATGTAATTGTTTCTAGCATATTTATAAGATGATTTCTTTGTTGCTTTGTATGTCCCTCCGTCACGGTATAGCCCCTGCTTCACTGTATTTGATGTTGGAATAACTTGTGGAGGAGAAGGGAAAATCAAATCATTTAAATAGGGATACAGGTAGACCCATTGTAATAATGAGATGTATAAGTCGTTATGTCTAAAATGAACTTTACAACTTTGGTGGGGGGGGGGGAGGATGGGAAGGGATGAGACAGGGAAACAAAGGAGGAGGTTGCAATGCTTGATAAGAAATGTACTCATTAGGGGCTGGGAAGGTGGCTCAGTGGTAGAGTGCTTGTTTTGCATGCCTGAGGCCCTGGGTTCGATTCCTCAGCACCACATAAGCAAAAAGAAAAAAGCTGGAAGTGGCGCTGTGGCTCAAGTGGTAGAGCGCTAGCCTTGAGCTGAAGAGCTGAGGGACAGCGCCCAAGTCCAGAGTTCAGGCCCCACAACCGCCCCTCCCCGCCCCCAAAAAAGAAATGTACTCATTATCTTGCCCATGTAATTGTAACCCTTCTGTACAGTATTTTCACAAAAAACTTAAGAAAAATGAAAGAATATTTTCTACCTACTATTTATTGCTTTTTACCTATTTCCATAAATCTGAGTTTTTTCCCTTCTATGAATTTTCAGAGATTTAGTAAGCTCTGGCAGAAGTTTGTGGACAAGTTAATGATTGATAACTAGAAAACTAAGCAAACATATAAATAAAAATATTTACTAATTCCAGCAACCCAAAAGACTGAACAGAGAGAAAATGCAATCAGAGCATGTTATGCAGTTCATCTGGGACTAATGTTTCTGCATAAACATTTAATGTAAACACTGAATACTGTCGTAACCAAAAATTGTGGTTCCACATTTTTAATCTCTTTAAATAGGAAAATCAATAGATAGTGCCAGACATTAAACAATTAAAAATTAAATAAAAATTAGAAAATAACTTTATCATTGGTGTGAAGTTGTCAAAAATCTCTACCCACAGACGCAGGTTGGTATAAAGTAGTGTGTTATGCATTCTACCATAGTTCATCTTGTTACCAAAAACAAGTTGCAAAGCTTAAGGATTTTTTAAAAGTAGAATAAAGCAAACAACACTACAACACAAATTTCCTCACCTGTATTTCAGAATGAATTTTATTTCTATTTATTTTTTTTGTTTCGTGCCTGTACCGTGCCTTGAACTCAGGGCCTAACACTGTCTCTTAGCTTTTTCATTCAAGGCTAGTGCTCTACCACTTGAGCCAAACCTTTATTTCCAGCTTTTGGGTGGTTAAGAAGAGATAAGAAGGTGGGTGTTGATAGCTCAAGCCTTTAACCCTAGCTACTCAGGAGGCTGAGACTTGAGGATTGCAGTTTGAAACAAGCCCAGGTAGGAAAGACTCTGAGTCTCTTATTGTTAATAAACCATTCAGAAAAAGCTGGAAGTGGTGCTATGGCTCAAGTGGTAGAGCACTATCCATGAGCAAAAAAGCTTAGGGACAGTAGCCAGGCCCTGAGTTCAAGCCCAAGACTGCCACAAAAAATTTAAAAATTAAAAAGAGACGAGCCTCACAAACTTTCCTGTACAGGCTGGCTTTGAACAATAATCTTCAAATCTTAGCCTCCTGAGTAGCTAGGATTATAGACAGCAGCCACAGCACCTACCCTCTATTACCTCTTTAAAGATAATGTATTAAAACATGTTCAAGATTCAGAAGCATTAAAAATTTATGTAGCCAAAGGAAATTTCCAGATGAAAGCTGCAGTGTAAGAGAATCAATATAAAACATTGTTTATACTAGTTTTGTTATGTCTTTTTGACAGCTTTTAAATTTATGTAAAGTAATTTAAATAATTTATTGTCATTTTTCATTCAAAATATTCACTTTTTAAACAAAAATTGTTTGTTTTTTTCCCTATTGAGGCTCACTCAAATGGTATAAACTTTTCACTTTACAAAACTGTAGCAGGCTCTGATGCTGAGGTGATTCCGGGTTGAACAGTTTTTCTGGGAAGCTCCATGAGTTTATTCCTAACACTACTGAGAGCATACAGTTAATCGCTAAACTGGAATGAATCATCCCACAGATGGAGCATCTCAGAAATTGACTTCTTTGCTTTTAGTACCTAGCTATAGACTCTTAATTTACCACAATGGATAGTTGCATCCTAGAGCAGATGTTGGCCAAAGCCTTTGGGTGTCCTTGGACTTAATAACTTTCTCTTTCAAATGAGCCTGAGACCTCTCAAGCTTTTTTGTTTCCTCCAAGCAATATAAAACAGTCATAGGACCTTGCCATGTCCAAAGAAAAATTTATGATGCTATCTACATTAGTGCTTCCAGGAAATATTTTACCTTATTTTTTTAGAGGAGAGTAAATGTAGGAAATCACACTTTTGTTTAAAAGTCAGAACTCAAGTTTAAATTGAAATTTTTGTGAGATGAAAGACCAGTGTGCAATATAACAATGACAAAACATGAAATGTAAGGCTGTGGGTAATATTTTAAGGGCAAACATGCAAGAATTGGCTCTAGTAATTTTCTGTTACTGTTTCTAATGGTCTTTCATTAATCACACACTGAAAATTAGAAGAATTGAATTAGGTCTCCACTCTGACTTTTTTTTTCCTCACGCAATTGTAAAGAGCAAACCATTCCAATAGATCAATTATAATTGGTTCTCATTTAAAGAACAGTCATCATTCTACACTGAGTAGTTCCCTGTAAATTGTATTCAAAGTTTTACAGTTACTAATCTCTCTCTTCCTAAGGGCAAGAACTTTGATGTTTTCTTTGGAGAAACACTTTTCTATTTTGGTAGTTTTAACTTAGGAAATCAGGCTTGGTAGACAAGTACTCCACCACCTCAAATACCATCTTGTGCTAATTTCTCCCAGGCTGTCTCCAAACTGTGATCCTCTGGTCTCTGTCCTCAAATAGTTAGATTGCAGACATATGGCATAGTCACCAACGTTCTCCCATATATTCAAATCGTAAAGTGACACTATTAGAAGTTATCATTATTCTTTGGGTTATAAAAGAGTCAGATATTGCCATTTATTTCTGGTTAACCCCAAAAGATTAATTACATAGAGAAACGCTCTTATTTATACCTCATCTCCATCCAAACCTAATGTTCCTTTGAATGGTTTACTATATGCCTTTCAAAATATCTCCACACCACTATAAGCAAATATGACTATATATATATTCTCTGTCTTAAAGATAACATAATGAAACCCACGAAATATTGTGTGAAGAAACAAATGGGGGCTAAGGTAATATAAGAGGGTCAAACTTGTTCTAAAGACACTGTATATAGCTATGGAATTATGACTGTAAGTGCCTCCACCTTATATTATTAATGTATGTTGATTTCCAAAAAACCTGTTGGTTCTTTGAAGATTCTATCATATTTCAAAATTAGTTTAGGGAGAGCTATCTTCTTTGTAATGTTGAGTCTTCTAATCAAATATCTTTTAGTTTGCTTTAGGATTCTGTTCTTATGTCTCTTATGTTCCTACTACTCCCTGCCCCTCTCCAGGCAGGTATTATATTTATTTTCTTGCAATTAGAAATGGGATTTTGTTTTTCATCTGATCCATTTCCTGACTGGTTCCTGGTATATAATAATCCATTGGTTTTTATATGTTAATTTTCTACTCTATTAACTTATTGAATTCTCTTACTGCTTGTAATAGATTTCCACTTGCAATAGTTATATCTGCTCTCCTCATTTTATATAAGCAACATTTTATATAAGCAACATATAAGCAGCATTATACTATCATTGTATAATAATGTCAAACAATTTAGAAATCTTTGGAATCAGAAACATATTTCCTAATTTTATCAGCTGTCTTTCCTAATTGTAATCAATGTTTCTTTTTATCAGTCTTATTATCTTTCAGGAGTTGTACACAGTAGTTACCATTTGTCATATCAATTTATGAGTACAGTGCATCTTGGTAGATATCACCCTTTTCCTCATTGTTCCCCATTTCTCCCAAACCACCCTCCTCTCCATTTTCCTAGGATGATCAGATATGCATTGTATTATGACTGCATTCTCCCTCCATTTTCTTTCTTCATTCATCTACCACCACTGTGTTTCTAAAAACTATGTTTTGCATATTTTCATAGATATGTGCATAAAAATGTTGTATAGGTTTGTTTTTATTTTCTTTATTGGGATAACTTTATATCCTATTTTATTCTATAGTTGCCTTTTAAAACATTTTTGAAATAACTATAAGTGGCCATAAGACTAAGACATTGTCAGCACATAACAAAGAACTCACTTTCCTGAATCATTTGAAAATTAAGTTGCTAAGCTGATAATCCAAAACCCTAGATACTTCAGTGTATATTTCCTACATACAAGGATGTTATCTAATTAAATTATCTAACTTGGGTGATAAAAATCAGTGCTAGGTCATAGTACTGTATTAGGTCATAAAATCCAGTGGGCTATAGACATATACAAAGGGATTTATTATAATGCCAGGCTAATTTGATTGTTGTCTACAAGCTGGAGACTGAGAAAAAGCAAGTGGAATAATTTGAAAACCTAAGAGCTGGAGAGGTTTTGTTTTGTTGTGCACCAGAAAGACAACATTCACATGAAAGTTCAAGTACTCCAAGTTGTACAGTGAATTCAACCTTGTTCCATTCAAGTTTTCAATGGTGATGATGATCACACACTTTAGGGAAACCCATGTGCTTTGCACAGTTCATCAATTCAAATGCTAATTGCTTCCAGAAACACCCTCATACACAAATCTAAATATATTAATTCAAGTTTCTTTACCATAACAAAATGCTTGAAACAGCTACTCAAGAAAAAAAAGAAGTTTGTTTCACTCACAGTTCCAGAGCTTCCAGGCTGTGCCTTCCTCAACCCAGTTGCAATGAAGCCCTCTTGCCTTTCCTACATCATAGTATATGACAGCAGGAGAGCTTGCCATGGATAAAATGATCACATTGCTAGATATCAATGAAATGACTAATATGTTCAGGTCTTGACTTTGTTCTGTTAAATTATGGATCAATCCATGGAACATTTTTAAGTGACTTTTTTGTATCCGCATAGCAGGTCTCAAAAATCACATTACCAAAGTTTTGCTATCTTAATGTTTTTTTTTCTGTATTTCCATGTAAATCTTAAAAGTAGTTTGTCATTTTCTACTAAAACAAAACTGTTTAACATTTTGATTAAGTTTACAGGAAATCTACAGATCAATTAAAAATTTGAGGAGAATTGACAGGCTTTATAATACTTCACCTACAATCTATGAATGTGATATAAGTTATGTATTATATCCTTAAGGATTCTTTACCTTTTCTTGGGAAAGTTGTCTAGTTTTCAACAAAACCACTCAGGATTTAAGTTTTCTTTACAGGAATGTTTGTAATTGCATCTGATTTTTAAAATAAATATAAGTTATAAGCTGTGTTTTTAAGGTTTTTTCTCCACTTTTCCTGTTTAAAAATTAGTGTTACAAAAAAACAAAAAAGAAAGAAAGAAAAAGATGTAAGCTACTACTGAGGCTTGAACCTGGGGCCTGGGCACTATTCCTGACTTCTCAAGACTAGAACTTGAGCCACTTCTCCACTTCCAGTATTTTGTGGTTAACTGGAAACAAGAGTTCATGGACATTTCCTGCCCAAGATGGCTTTGTACTGCTAGCCTCAGATTTCAGCCACCTGAGTAGCTAGAATTATCAGCATATAATTATAATAAATCAAATGCCAGGGAACAATTCTATTTTTAAACATAAAAAAAACACTATTCGAGGTGTCGTTGTTATAGTGCAGAGAGAAAACCTAAGGTATTTTAACCAGCATAAAAAAACTATTAGTGAATGCTTTTTCCTAAATGTTTGTGATGATATTTGTCATTCTATTCTTGTATTAAAAAAGCAATTATCTTAAAAAATTAGTGTTACATTTATAACATACTTTGTTTATCCTTACAAAAACCCTATCCTCTATTCTGCTTATAGACAATTCATTTTTATCTTTCTTTGTCTTGATCTGATTTTTCAAAGGGTTATATCTGTATTATCAATCTTTAGGAATGAATTTCTGGTTTTCTTAATTTTTCTTTGTTTTGTCTTATTGATTTTCATTTACCTCTACTATCCCTTTTTTTTTTTGGGTCCTGTCATGGGGCCTGAGCTCTGGGCCTGGGCGCTGTCCCTCAGCTCTTCAGCTCAAGGCTAGCACTCTACCACTTGAGCCACAGCACCACTTCCGGCTTTTTTCTTTTTTCTTATCTGGTGCTGAGGAATCAAACCCAGGGCCTCATGCCTGCAAGGCAAGCGCTCTACCACTTAGCCATCTTCCCAGCCCTCTACTATCCCTTTCTACTTACTTGAAGATTGATTTTTTTTCTTCTTTTTGTAGCTTCTCAAGCTGAAGTTAAGACTTGTTTTATGCCCAGCACATATTCTTCCCTGGTAAGTATTCTATATGGATACTGTAGTCAATGACTGTAGTGCTGAACATATTTTTCAGTAGACTAATAACTCAAGTCCATTCATTATCCATTCCTTAACTTTTTAATATGTACATTTTGTTTTATTCGTATAGATGTGAAAAGGTAGTAAACTAACTATTAGCTCTTATTTTAATACCTGTTGCAGTTGATTTGAAATGTAATTGTATACAAGTGACTATTTTTGAATCTGATATTACTTCTTGAGATAAGTTATCAGTTTCAACAATAATCTACTGGAAGGGTATTTTATACTATTGTACATCTTCTTGTCTTCTCCTTTGTGGCCCAGACTATTTGAAATCTATATAATATATATATAAATATACATAATTTATAACATATACTATATATTAATATATCACATAATATATGATTTATAATATAATATATATTGTTTATATAATATACCATGTTATATATAATATGATATATATAATTATATACTATGTATCATATATATGTTATTCATTATATATTATATGTAATATATCATTTACATACATTGTGTTATATATTATATATTTTATATGTAGTATATTACATAATGTTATATATAACTATATGATGTATATTATATATACTATATAACATTATAAATTTAGTATATTATATATTGTGTATTTTACAAATATAACATATATCATATATAATAAAATAGAATGATATATAATACATATGACATATATCACATATTTATATTATATGTATTATATAACATACTGTAAAATATAATATGTTATCATTATAATGTATATATGTATTCTATATATCATGTTATATAGTATTTATATTTATACATATATATTTATTACATATAATTTAGTACATTATTTTATATGTAATAAAAATAGTCTATAATTAAATATATAATATGTTATATATGAATATATATTATATATATTCATATATAATAAACACTGAAATAAACAGTGGTGTTTGAGGGTAGTGTTTGAAATCTTTCATAGTAATTTAATTGTTGACTCCATAACAATCAACAAGAAACAAGAGTCAGGGTTCATGAATTTTATGAAAAACATGACTTATACTAAATAATTGCTTAACCCATAGTGTTGATTTTTTTCTTCACTCCTGCAAATAATACTCTTTAGGGACCCAGAATCTTCCTGTGATTGAACTGTTAATGAAGGTATAATCTACTACCTGGGAATAGCTTGTTCTTTTTAATTTGGTACATCACCTTAAGGTTAGCACTATCTTGAAAACACTGTTGTCAAGAAAGATGGTGTGTGTGTGTGTGTGTGTGTGTGTGTGTGTGTGTGTGTGTGTGTGTGTGTGTGTGTGTGTGTGTGTGTGTGTGTGTGTGTGTGATAGTAGTGGTTTGTGAAGGCATGTGTTAGTGATGTACCGGGCGCGGTGGCTCACGCCTGCAATCCTAGCTACTCAGGAGGCTGAGATCTGAGAATTGCGGTTCAAAGCCAGACCGGGCAGGAGAGACCATGAGACTCCTATCTCCAATAAACCACTAGAAAACCGGAAGTGGCGCTGTAGCTCAAGTGGTAAAGCGCTCGCCCTGAGCTGAAGAGCTGAGGGACAGCGCCCAGGCCCAGAGTTCAAGCCGCACAACCGCAAAAAAAAAAAAAAAAAAAAAAAAAGTACTTTGTCTGGACCCTTGTCATTCTCCGAGACACTGGATAAAATTAATAATTCTTAGAATGCTTAAAGTCTCTCAAGATTTGGATCACAATTTAGCTATCTAGGATGCAAAGTCATGATCTGCCTTTCCTCCTAAAAAGTTCCTCTTGAGAGAAACTTTGTAGATGTCTTGGGCCTGGTCCTCTATTTTGCTATTTGGGTGGAATCTCATAAGGCTGTCATGATTTTCAGGAGATCCAAGCACAGACTGTGCTAGGGCTGGCTCCCATGCATCCCATGGCATTTCTCCAGAGAAAGCTGTGGCCTGTTTGTTGTTGCACTTGCCTCCAAAATTTGCTTAGTCTGAAATCTGAACAAGAATGTTTCCAGTGTCAGAATAAGTTCTTGTGGACTTGTAAAGGAAGTATCAAATTAAAAAGTCAGTGGAGAGGCAAGTATTGAGGCTTTTCTCTTTCTTCTCAGGGACACAACCTTGTTAGATAGCATCACCAGCATCTGGGCATCATCTGTGAGTTAGGGGGAAACTCTCAGGCTCTGTCTGCTCCACTTCCTATTGACTGGCTGTCCTTAACTTTAAGCTCTTCAGCTAAATAATTCGAATTTTCAAGTCTCTATATATGAGCAATTCTGACCAATTTCCATAGGAAATGTTAGGAGAAAACAAACCATTGACGTTATGGAAAGAAGACAAGAGTAAAATATATGAACTCTCTTGGATGAGTCTGTAGGAAAAACCAGTTGGATGACTAGGCAGATTGTACCTTTTCTCTACCTCTCTTACTGGATGAGTTTAATTTGTAAATTAGGATAACTAATTGAACCAGTGAGCATTGTTTTGTGTGGCAGGTGAAATATATACTCAGAGAACTCTTTGCTTTTAAGAACCAAATGATCAACCCTCCAGACAAATTTCAGTTATGGGTGAAGTAGCCACTTGTGGCCAAGGCTGTATGTGAATAGCAAAACATATTAATCTGTGCCCTGGTTAGTTAAGTGTTATACTTTTAGTTACAAAGAAGTATGGTTACACCATTAATAAGCTCTACATCCTTGCATTAAAATTTTTAGGATTCCATTTCAAAGTTTACCAAAGGAAAGTTTGAATTAGACTTTTTATTTTGTGCATTGTTTATTTATTTATTTTGTGTCTCTGAATTATCAATCATAGTTCAGAGCCATGAGTATACCATGATAAACTGAGCACGAGTCCCTGAGCTTGAGGTTAAATCCAATAAATATCATCTGATTCTTTTCATATTTAAAAAATGATATGTATGAAAGCTGTGGGAAAATAAAAAGCATGATACCAATAGAGGTTTTCTCATTACTATACCAGAAAGAACTCACATTCAAATTTTATCTACAATTGATTTCTTGTTTAGTGCTTAAACAAGAAAAAGTCTCAGGCAATGTGTCATAGTAACAATGTTTGTAGAGAGAGGTTCATCTGTGCTAGTGGAAAAATGATGCATTGCTCCTTTATATACTCATAGCTGGGTACCTTTCACAAGCTTGGACAAACTTTGGGCCCCATTATAGTTCAAACTGGTTGAGGTATGAAGTTCCACATATGCCTCTTTGAATAAAACCATTTTTCATGACAAAAACTCATGTAGGCTTTTTATTTGAGTTTGAATTAGTAATGTTGGGTGTAATTGGGTAATCTCTAAAAAATGTTAAAAACTGAGAATGTTGAAATTGGTAACAATAATCAAAATATATTATATCTATAAACTGCTTTGTTAAATGGCAAGTCTTTTTTTTTGTTTTTTGGGTCCGGTTGTGGGGCCTGAACTCTGGGCCTGGGTGCTGTCCCTCAGCTCTTCAGCTCAAGGCTAGTGCTCTACCACTTGAGCCATAGTGCCACTTCCGGCTTTTTTCTTTTTGCTTATGTGGTGCTGAGGAATCGAACCCAGGGCCTCAGGCATGCAAGGCAAGCGCTCTACCACTGAGCCACCTTCCCAGCCCCAAATGGCAACTCTTTTGTACACCATTAAAGATAATTTTTAAAAAATTAAAGAAAAAATAATTTGTAGCATAGAAATTTAAATCTTATTTATCAATTAATTATTTACCACAAAAGCACACACAAATACATCTACAAAGCCACTTAGTGCAGCATTTTCATAAACCAGAAACTGTGAATGTTCTGGTTTTCAGTACATAGAAATAATTGAAATGGTACGGCATTGAAACACACTAATTCAAATCTAACAAAATAGATGGAAAAAATAAGAACTGTTGCTATTTTTTTAAAGCAAGTCACAGAATAACACAGTTCTTGACTTATGTGAAGGAAACTTTTGTCTATGTCCATGATGCTAGCTATAGTAGTATTATGGGAAAGAACAAAGATCCTGATAGAAGGTAAAAGAAGACCTAACTTTCTGTCATATCATTTTTTCTTAAATGCTATCTTTTATTTCTCATGTAACTATTTTCATTTCAAGATTAAAGAAGAGAATGGAATAATGATTGATGTTATCTTGCTCTGCTAAATATATATGCATGCAATACAGTGATTAAGAACATATACTTCATAGTCAAGACTAACCTGACCCATATCTAGTTCTAATACTTACCAGCTTTGTGATTTTGTGCAAGGCATGTGACTTCTCTAAGCTTTATCCTTTTCATCTGTAATATGAAGATGCAATATTTAGATGAGATAATATGCATACTGCTATAGCAGAATGCATGAGAATTTTCTCAGACACAGAACCCATTACAGTAGTTCTAGGACTAAAGGTTATTTGCTCAATTCTCTGAGACACTGTTTAACACAGCTCATTAGCTGACTGGCTAAGCATCACAGAAATTCATTTGATATAAAAAGTGACCATTATAATCATCTTCATAAAACAGGGCCTCAAAACAATATACACAAAATTACCACACTCTAGTATGAGATGCAGTAGTTTTTAAAACCTGTATTTAAACCTTTTATTATGGAACTAGAAACTTTAAGGGGATGGGTAGGGTTCAAGATGCATTTACTCAAAACTGAGTTGGTGAATTGAAACCCCTTTGTACAAGTACTTTAAATAATGAATGAATGAATGAATGAATGAATGAATGAATGGTCAGGTGCTGGTGGCTCATACCTGTAATCCTTGCTTCTGATAAGGCTGATATCTGAGAATCAAGGTTTTAAGCCAGTCTAGGCAGGCAAGTTACTGAGACTCTATCTCCAGTTGACCAGCAAAAAGTGGGAAGTGGGTCTGTGTTCAAATGGTAAAGCTCCAGTCTTGAGTGAAAAAGCTATATAATAGTGTCCAGACCCTGAGTTCAACCCCAATACGTACATAATATATATGTATCTACATATATGTGTGTGTATTGGTAAACAAATTCATTCTATGACAATTATGGTGGTGATGCAAACAATAACACAAAGGAAGAGGAAGGAAGAACAGCTATTACTTAATTGCCTACGAAACCCATCAATAGATCTAGTCTTATTTTACCTTTAAATTTTATACATATATATCAGTTAACTTAGAACTTTTTGTATTCAGCCTATAAATGAGTTACACAACAAAAGGGACATGTCAATAAAACAAACATTAGTTATTGAAAATAAAAATAACAAATTGTAGCCATGAATAATTGTAAATAATCATGAAAGTAATGTTTTTAAAAACACACTTTCTGGTTAATGTAGATTAAGATATTTTTTTGATTAAAGAAAAATTTAAACAATATCTCAAACCATGATATTTTCAGTTTTCCTTTATCTTATCCCAACATAGAAAGATTTAATGGTCAATTTCGGTAGATACTATTTCAAAGAATGGTTAAAAATATGAGATGTAAGTAACGGATGGCAAATTTTATGATGAAATTGAAGATTCTCTATTTTTTCTGTGCTAATAATATGTAAATGAACTATACTGTTCAACATGATCTAAGAATTACTGGCTGTTCCTTTAAGTACTTTGTTGAGAGTAATAGTTTCCCTTTCCTCAGAGAAGTAGTTTCTCAAGATTATATTTCATAAAAATTACTTATAACTCCAAGAATTTGGTTTAATTTAAAATACTGTCAATAGAAGATGAGAAACTTGATAAGAGCAATATAATAAATTTTCTGAAATGAAGTTAAGGGAAGTAAATTCTATAGAATTAATACATTAATTTATGAATTATGTGTTTAATTTTATGCTCATCCTAGCATCACCAGTCTTTCAATGTAACAACCATCACAACGGCTCTGCTGTTTTGCCAATTCTCAGTAATATCAAAACCATATCTTTCCAATTTCTTTTATGCTTTTTCAGTAATGAAGAGGAGTTGAAAAAAATAGAAGTACAGAACATGTGTTACTTAGCCATTTGTAGCATGAACTAACTTTGAAATGATTAGACACAAATTATTTGGGTCTCCATTTGCATTTGTATCCTGAGTCTTGAACATGTTAGAGGTGCATTCATGAGCTTACCACATGTGAAATGGATAAACCATCTTAAGTGTTAAAGATCTTACCAGAGATGAAATAAAGCATGCTATTGGACAACTGAGTGGAGAATAGAGACTACTACTACTAATGATTTTTCTGCAAAACTATCTTGAGATTTCAACCCATTTGGCCTAACTTATGACATGCTCCCTAAGAGGAAAATGTACCCCTTCTTGTGTATACATGTATATGCTTCCTATTTTTTTCATATATCAATTTTATGAGTTGAATTGTGTCACCGAAAAAAAAGACACGTTAAATTTCTAACCCTCAGTACTTGTAACTATGACCTTATTCACAAATGATTTATACAGCTGTAACCAAGTTAAGATAAGGTGTTGGAGCAGGGAAATTCCAGAATCTAGTGATTCCTTCTCCCCATAAGAATGCCATCATATACACAGAGACATGGGGAGGAGAGCATTTCAAGATAGATGCAGAAATTTGAATTATGCTGTCATGAGCCAGGGAACACCAAAAAGACCAGAACCTGGAAGATATAAGGAAGATAAAATTCTTCCTTCCAGGCTTCAAAGAGAACATGACTATGAGGGCAAAATTGATCTTAGACTTTTAATCTTCCAACTGCTAACTGGTTCTGTAGTGTCTGTTTCTGGTGACCCTAAATATCCACTTCAGCACGTATCACATCCTGGTGTTTGAGGCCTGTGGGCCCAACTCTTGAGATTCTTTCTACCACAACTACTTTCTTCTGTGTATTCATGTTGATGTATCATTTGGATCCAGATGCCATTTATGGCTTCCAGGAAGTCTCTATCAGCAGGCCAGGGCAGATCTGGCTCTGTGTCAGAGGGAATGGACTGAAAGTAGATGTGCCCAGGCAGCTGCAGCTGCTGCCGCTAGATTTGCATCACATTGTTTTCTCCTGGTGGCTGGGAAGAATCATGTGCAGGCTTGCAGCCACAAGTCCTTCTGATACATTCCAGTATCAGACTAATTAGGCTAGTATGGTTTGTTTGATTCCTAGTTCCTTCAACTCCACCCCTCTAGAAGGCAGCCACCAACACTGACCAGCAGCTGCCTGTGGTCTAGGAAGGACAGCTATCTTAACAGACATTTGTGGATGAGAGCAACCTTTTGGCTCAGTGAATGTTTCCACCAGATGCAGTGGCTCAGCTCCTCTGTGAGCTCCATTCTCTAACATCTCCAGTGTCTCCTACCTGGCATTTATGTCAGCAGTAGCAGCATTTTCAAATGGACCCTGATGTCAGCAGCTGCTTAGACTAGTAACACTAGGTGTAATCATCCACTTATGCTCTCAGATTAAGGGTTGATTAGGCCAATTGTATCCAGATAATTTTTCCCCTATGAACAATGACAGCTGGTGAGCATGTTTTTCAAAAATTCTGTATGAGAAGAAGATGCTGTTTTTATTTTTCTTGGAACTGGGAATATAGATTTGGGCTCAGCTTATGAATTATGTTGTATCTCTCTCTTTCTCTCCTCTGAATTTCAATAGCATGCGTAATATAGCAGTGTGTAGAAAAGAGGCATTTTAATCTGAAGGGAAAAAGTTTGCCCTCACAACTGACATTCTCTTCTACATAAAACACTTGCGCTTGAATATGCAAATGATCCCTTAGTGGGAATTATCATTAGTCATTCTTTCACAACGAAGTAATTGATGAACATTGTGGTATATGATAGACAGCCTTAAGATTCATCAAGTCTCAATTCTTTGGATATTTCAGCTTTCTAGAAAGCAGATGTCTGATTTTGTAGTCCTGCTGGTGAAACACTGGGCTCTTTTTCTTGGTGTATAATTTACTCACCTCTTATAACTTGCTTTGAAATTAGTAATATCTGGCAAAGTACATCTTCTATTTCAAGACAGTGTTACAAAAATATTTTTTAAAAATGGCTGTGAGGTTGTTGTCTTTGCAAATTAAATTTGGCAGGATATTACTACAGGTGAATAATAAGCTGGTTAGATACATCATTGAGACTGATTGTCATACTTGGCAATGGTCTAGTTTTCTTTATAAACCTTAATGATGGTAAGGGAGAATGTCACTCAAATAGTAAAAATTACAGAATGAATTCCAATAAGATTCAAGTTTAGCTGTAAATAGAATAATGATTTTGTATAATTTTTGTATAATTTTTATTGTTAACTCACATGTGGAATCAAGTTGCTGTAGTTTGAGGAAATCTGTTAAGCTTTTTAAATTTCTATTGCTTTTTGTTGTCAGAGTTTCCTTGGGCTTCTGTAAAAAATATCACAGACGATGTGGCTTTACATACAAGGACTTATTTTTCTAGTTCTAGAGACTGGGAATCTAAGTCTAGTGAAGGCCAGCTGCCTGGCTCTAGTGGTGGTCATCTCACTATGTCCTGTCATGGAGTAAGGGATTATATACTTTTGTAAGGTCACTAATTTCACTCACAGGGGCTCCATCCTCATGACCTAATAACCTTACAAAGCCTCACCTCCAAATATTTTCACATTGGTGATTAGTTTTTGACACATGAATGGGGAGGACTGAATATTCACTCTGTAGCAACCACTAATGTCATCCACAGCAGTTGCTATTCACTCAGTCGTTACCATGGCAGTGTAATATGAAGGTTTTAAACATCAACTTGTCCATAATCAACAGTCAGAAAAGAACAGTCAGAACTCTATCTATGCTCATGCAATTCTGGAATGTGCACTTTGAGTCACAGGATGAAATATCTCAGTACCCAAGAGAAGCATAATGCATTTGAAACTTCCATTTACACAATCAGCTGAGTTACTGGATGCCTTTGAATGCACATTTTAAGCTAGGAAGGACAATCATAGAAAGAGGCAATAGATACACTGAGTTTCTCTCTCTCTCTCTCTCTCTCTCTCTCTCTCTCTCTCTCTCTCTCTCTCTCTCTCTCTCTCTCTCTCTCTCTCTCTCTCTCTCTCTGTCTCTGTCTCTCTGTCTCTCTCTCTCTCTCTCTCACCAAACACATGTTTGGTGCCTCTGAAGCACTGTGTGTAAGGAAGGGGAAGGTTTTAGGTGTATGGATCTGAATCTTCATATGGCAGACTATCCTAAATGATTCTCCCTGTCTCATTCCTCCTCTTGTCAGTTTTTGACAGTCATATCCTTGGTTATTTAGCCTAGCTTGAGCTGAAATGAAAGGGTGTGGCCATATACACCACACACTATGAGCAATGAGTGCAAGTCCCTGGGAGTGTGTTCTGGGAATGGTTTTGCTCTCCTGATATATAGGAAAATGAGATTGTTGATCCACTGACTCAACCTCAGTAATCACCTCTTCTAAGTTTGTTCTAAGAGAAAACTCAACCCCCAAACACACAGACTCATCTCATAGTAACCCAGTTATGATTCAGTTATTTCTGGCACCCAAATGTTAGGAAAGATCAAGTCAAGAAGAAGAAAGAAGACATAGACTTCAACAGATCAGAAAAGATTTTAGTCAGTGCTGCAGATGGACTGCAATTAAAATTGAACAGAGGTAGAAATACAAGGAGTGAGGGGCATAGGAGTTTGGGGGTTTAAATGCAATCTAGAATGAGATTTTTGGATTTGTAATAACCTTGTTGTACCAGAAAGTCTTGTTTTGGGGTTGTGATGGCCTTGACATTCTGGCAGGAGGTCCTGTACCTTCTGATAAAGCCTGGCATAACGTCTTGCTGAGAATAGCTCAAGGATAGGGATACTGATAAGATTCCAGACAGAGATTGCCAGGAAGGGTTCCCAGGGGACAGTCATCAGTGGGCCTAGGAGCAACTTTGAGTTAACATTTCAAGAGCAAAGCAGATCCATCACCAAATAAATCTCCAATTGCCCTCCTGAAACTCAAACATATTTACATATTGTCTTTTCAGTGTAAATATGTCAGCAGTCATATATAGTAACAATATTGTCATAAGGACAATACTATATAGGATGACAGAGTTCTCCAGTAAGAGCTTGGGCTGGGGCCTGGTGTTCTACAACAGGCAGTGAAGAAACTTGAGTGGTAAAGAGCAGGTACATAAGTGCTGAGGGGTTTTCACTGATCCTTGGCTAGTAGAACCAGGTGGGAATTAAACATCACTACCAGTGGATTTACAAATGGAGAAAGCACTCCAGGCATTCATACACATAGGTGAGAGTTAGATCTAAATTAAAAATAAATTTAAAAATGTATAAACATGTACAGGGTCATATGCATACAAATACAAACACATTAACTAATGTATGGTATATGCAAGGGAGGCTTCCGATGGAGTAACTTTTTTGAACCACTACCTTGCAGTTTCACAAAATAAATTCCAGGAAGCTGGCACATTGTTGTGGGTGGAGGTGAGATCAGAGGGAGGGGGGGACAGATGAATGGAGAGGTGGGTGAATACAGTAATAATCTTTGTGAAAATGGAACCAGGTAAATCGAGGGGATGGATAGGGTTGGAAGAGAAAGATTAAAGGGGTGACACTTATCAAATTGCATTGTACTCAAACTGACATGTTGAATTGAAACCTCTTTGTACAACTACTTAAAGATAACAGTAATTACAAAAAGAAAGAAATTGAGCTTCCAGAAAGATCCTGTTTCTGGTTCTTCTACTGGCAACTGGAGAAAGGTGAATAATATTCTGGATTTTTTATTTTAGGCAGTTACTTTTGTGATGCAGACAGAATTCTTTCGGTCAAGACATAACTTGATATTTCAACTGACTCTGATCCAAAGGCAATGAATGTTCCATTGACACACTATTTAAAAAGCAATGATCCAGCTTTCCCTCCAAACAAAAATTTCATATTTGCATAACAAAGAGGACTAGACACCTCCCCTCCCCAGGCCCTACATTGCTACCAGCTCTCTCCACTTTGGGTTCTCATGGTCACATGATAATGATGCCTTACCATGCTCTTTTTTCAGGACTGGTCTTCAGTGCAAGTTCTTTTGTGCATAGTAATTTGATTGTATTAAAGCCTTCCCACACTGCTTACATACATAGATCTGTGGTATTTATATCCATTACCATGAGAAAATGATAGACATAAACAACATGAACAGAGTACTTACTCATTTACAATGTTTGTTTTTGAACAAGATCTCATTATTTTGAACATGGCCTCAAGAATGGCTTTGGATTCACAATGCAGCTCAGGTTAACCCTGAGCCTGTAAATCCCACCACCTTGGCCTAAAGAGAAAATTATTTGTTTTGGCTTACAGTTGCACAGATTTCCACTTTAGACTTTGGCACTGTTGATTTTGGCCCCTATTGAGAAAAAAATTATGGCTTTGGAGATTAAAGTTGATGCTACAAACTCATGGTGGCAAGGAAGCAGAGAAAATGAAGCAGACCAGGGAACAGGTAAAAACCTTCAAAGAAGCCTATGGATGTGAAAATACAAGAAAGTTGGCAGTTGTCACAAATAGTTTCAAAGTCATGTGAAATCTCATCTAGTAGAATCCTGTCTTATGAAAAATTGGATGCAAAGAAATCTATGTAGATTTGCTCAAAAAGTACATGGCTTTTGAATGAGATATTCAAAAGTTATATATATATATATATATATATATATATATATATATATATATATATATATATATTTCTGTTGTGGTTAAAAAATAAAAAGCCATGATTAAGTCACTTTTAAGTACATGTGTTAAAATGGAATAGTGAAGCTTGTTGAGCTTCGTTAGGGAAGGGGAGGTGGTTGAGATAAAATGGCTGAGGGAATGAATCTGATCAAGTTCTTTGTATGCATATATGGACATTTCAAAATGAAACCCCCTTGTACAAGTAATTGATGACACTAAAGAATACTGTATCTAGTTCTTTCTTTTTATTTTATTTTGTTTTTCTTTTTCCATTGGTTTATCCCTGTAATTACTGTCTTTGATTCTGGTACCCTTCAACTTGTATATACATTTATCTAATTTGGGGAAAGAGGAGAATAACAAAATGCTGAAACAAAGACAAAGGATGACTCATTGCAACAATACTCACAAGACACTATGTCTGAAATGAATTTTACAACTTTGGCAAGGGGGGTGGAAGGAGTGGGATCGGGAAGAGATAGTGGGGGGAAAACAAAGGAGTGGGTAGCAATGTTCCACAAGAAATGTACTCATTACTTCCTCATGTAACTGTAACCCCTCTGTACAGCATAAATAAAGTTCAAAAAAGCAAGTAACTGAGAAGCTAAGATATATGTATATATGTATATCTGTGTGTGTACCATGTTTCTAATTGTGGAACTGCTTAAAAGAATTAGGAAGAGCAGGAAAAGAGAATATTATAGTGACTAATACTGAAATACAGTGAACCTGTAAATAGACAAAATGAAATGCACTGAAATCTCTTGAATAAGTAAGAAAAAAAACTGTCTTTTGTATCAAAATGTGTCACTTCAAAGTTCCTGCTTTGACTTGGTAGCTTGGTTCTTGTTAAGGAAAAGTGGAACTGCTTTAGGATAAGGAAGGATTTTTTCAGTGTAAGGTTTTGTCCTAAACTGGTTTCTTTTCAAGATAGAATTAAGACACACTCCATACTTTCCAAGAAATAGCAGAGGGTATGGGTATATTTGGAGATTACTTGTGTACAGTTAATCTTATTTCAAAGTCACCTTGTGTAAACATATTTCACCATATTCAAACTAGCCTGTCACAAGTAGAATATGAACCTGAACTCAACCAATCTGAGCACAGGAGTGGGGCCTGGTGTGTTAGGGATAAATAGTAGGGCAGCCTGCCCTACTTGCTTGCTTGCTGGCATTTTGGCTGATGGCACACCCTTCTACAGAAGCATTTTGCCTTGCTGGGACAATTCTTTACTTTTGTGTCTATTATGTGACTAAGGATTTGTGGAGAGCATATTTATAAGATATCATAGGAATGGGGAAGATGAGAGCAACAGGGGGTCGATCTGTTTAAAATACTGTGCATGTATGTGTGAAATACCACAGTGAAACCCTTTGAATAATTAGTACACACATTAAATTAAAAAAAAGAATGACAAGTCCTCAGTAGGGTGAGAGTAGTAGAAAAATGACATGATTGAAACTAATTTTAGAAATGACAAGAGTGAAGGATCTAATTGAAGTACATGATATGTTCACATTGACATACATTTCAAAGTCCTTGTACAACTAATTGATGTTAATAAAGAATGTAAAAAGAAGCTGAGTGTCAGTGGCTTACTGCTGTGATCATTGTTAGGTCTACCTGGGAAAAAGGCCCCTTCCCTTGATCCTCTTCCCATGTACCCTACAAGTCCCAGCCTAGAACTTGTAATCCAGGCAACTGGCATGCCTGTGGGCAGTGGGAGGCCCCCCAGGCTCTGAGGTCATTTCCTCATCCTATAATGGAGGTCACTTCCACATCTGCTGTGACCACACACACTCCTTCCCCTGTGTAATCTCTCTCCTCCTGCTAGGAGCTCTTTTGCTCTGTGGGCCTTCATTTTGTGCTGCTGGCAGTTTGGTCTCTGCCTGAACCATGTGAGAGTTTCCTTTCAGTAGACCTTACAATAGTAACTACTCAAGAGCTGAGGTCTGAGGATCATGGTTCAAAGCCATCCTGGACAGGAAAGTCATCTCCAGTTATCTATTAAAAGGCCAAAAATGGAGCTGTGGATCAAAGTGATTGAGCACTAGCCTTGAAAACAAAAGCTCAGGGACAGTGCCCAGGCCCTGAATTCAAGCCCTATAACTGTGGTGCACACACACACACACATACACACACACACACACACACACACACACACACACACACACACACACAATGCAAAAAGAAAAGAACAGATGAAGTAGAATCAATTATGGATTAAATCAAAATATGAAGTAAGAAAAGATTAAAAGTTTGAATGTGGAGGTAATGACACTAAGTTTGCAGCCCTGATTATCAAGCCTGGTTTCTGTGTCATAAGAGAGGAGCTAAAGCAATTCTAGATGCACTTGCTGGTCCAGAGATATAGGGATGATCACAGGAAAAAAATTTTGCTAGGCTTACTTGAATAATGAATATGATCTTTAAAAGGTCTTGTCTATATCATGGCTGTGATGACGATCTACATTTAATGACTCATAAATGTACATCTTTTTTCTGGTCCTTTCTATTCAGCTATAATTCTTGATTTGTGCTACCCATCAAATAAATTTAAAAGCTTAGTACTTTACAATCATCACTGTATCTAACAACAGTATAGGTCTGCAGATCAGTTAGGTAAAGCAGTATTCAATTGTGTCAGGCTAGGCCCTGATAATGAGTTGTATTTGGTTCAACGCTATGTCTTCACCTGATGTTTGGGCTGGGGAGATAGAGGCTTTCTAAATATGTACTTCTCATTGAAAATCACAAAAGAGCAAGTGAAACAAGAAAGCCTGTGTAAAGTCTAATATTCTGTTGAACAAAGTAAGTTACACAGCTAAATCCAAGTGCCATATGCTCCTGCCATTAAGAGACATTGAAAAATTCCATTGCAAAGAATGTAGGTGTAATATCCTATTACCAGTGAATGAAGAATTGGAAATAATAATCTAACTTGCCACAGAGCTCTAGCTCCATATGTTTGGGTACTACTCAAAATAAATGCATTTAGATACCTCCAACTCACTTAAAATTCAATACAGGCAAAACCAAACATGATTTGTCTCCTCCTCCTCCTTCATATAGGCACATATCACTCATTCCTCATCTAGTATTTCCTGTCTTGTCAAATGGCACCACCATCAATCCTCCCACAACCCAGAACTCATCCTTGACATTTTTCCTATTATCATCCCTATAACTAATCAATTGACAAATCTTGTGAATTGTCTCATTTATCTTTTCAGTCTCTCCATTTTCCTCCTTCCTTCCCTCTTTTCTTTCCTTCTTCACCCTTTTTCTTCCTCTTACTCCCTTCTTTCTGCCTTTCTAGCCTTTGTCCTTCCCTCTTGTTCTTCCTTTCTTTTTGTCTTCTTCCTTCCTCCCTTTCCATTCCTTCCTTCTTTTTCTTATTTCTTTTTGAATGAGATCTCTATGTTGCCCAGTCTTATTTTAATCTTCTGGGTCCAAAAGATCCTACCAACTCAGTCTACCAGTAGCTGGGACTTTAGGACTGTACCACTGCGTTCAAGCATCTTTCTCCATTACCTTTGTTCAATTTCCCATTTTCTCTTGATAGGTTATTGTAGTAAAATCAGTATTTTTAAAAAAATTATTATATCTTTTGTGTTATAAGATACGATGAGCTTTTAAAATGCTATATATCATTTTCTTTCATCCCTTTAAAGTTCTTCAATTGCCTTTCATTCTCTGCTACTAAAGTCTTAAGTATGGTATATTGTATCTGCATGACTCAAACTGTTCCTCACTCTGCAGTCTTTATTCTGTGCCACACTTTCTCCTTGGGAAAGTGAGAGAGAGAGAGAGCGTTGCTTTGATAACACGTTCATTATTGTTTATGACAAATATGAGCTACTGTGACTCAGGGGCTCTGCCCATGCTTTTATCTCTTCGATGAACCCTTTCAACACATTCTTTAACTCTTTTAACGTTGATTCATCCCTCCTACATGAGCTCTAATGTCCTTTCCTTAAAGAAATTCCCTTTCATCATAAAGACTGTCAGAGACCTCAGTATGCTTTTTTGGTACAATGAATTTCTCTCTCTTTTTAAAATTTTTTCATTTAGCTTTTGTGCAATCACTTAGGAAGAAAATCTGTGTCAAAGAAAAAGAACTGGTTACAGGGTGCTGAACATATAGGAAACAACTGTTGTATGGAAAGTTATTGCCCATAATAAAGGAAGAAAGAAGAGAGATGACATATTCAGAACCTAGGGTCTGTGGAATATCTGGTTGGTGCTGAAATCTGGAGAAAATCACAGTGAGACTTGGAGTCACAGCTGGCCTATACAAAAAATTAGGAATGGGTAGAAATATTCCTAGCTTTTCCCTTCTATGCTTCAGTCTCTAAAAACAAAACCGCAGGATTATGTTTGTAAGCTTGCTTTATTTATGTGATTAATTTTATTCTGGTTTTCTCCAGTGATAGACTGAGATAGTTGAGCAAAGGCCACATTACTTTTATTGGCTATTGATTCTATAGTGCTTTTCATAGAGATTAACACTGTTCCTTAATATTTGTGGAAGGTAAGATGGAAGGAAGCAAGCAAGGAAGGAAAGAAGCAACGAAGAAAGAAAAGAAAGAAAAGGGGAAGAAGGAACGAAAAGAGGTTAAAATGCTTAAAATGGAAAAATTTTGGCAACTACAATCTCAAGAATGAATAAATTTTCATGTTTACTCTCTCCCCTAACAATTGTTGTATCTCCCCAAGTTTTACAATTAGTTTTCAGTAAGCACATTTTTATTTGAGAAACTGACAAACATAAAGATACTGATTGTGTACATTCAAACACATACATATACACACACACACACATTATACACACTCAAAATTTCTTTTTCTCTCCTTAGAAATAGCAGTAGAGCCTTGGAGATAGTTTTTTTTTTGTATTCTGTAGAACCTGTTCCTGTCCAACAGAATATAGGAAACTTGGCTGATGCCTTACTCTTGGTCTCCTAGTTGAATGGATCCATTTTTTGAGTTTGAGTAGTATGTAAGGTGCTGATATCTTTAACCATGTCAAGAAAATGATTGAGCCAGGTTATGTCAAAATGAATTTGGGGCCTTATTTCCAGAACTTGTCTTGACAGTTTTTTAAACTATATTGGAGGAACATTGATACTTTGGTCAAGATATCCTTCGGAAATTACAACTTCAAAAATCGATTGTTGTAACCATATCCACACATGCCTCCAGAAACTTTTCCAAATGCTTCTGCCTATGGTGTAAAATTGTTTGCAAACCCCCTAGGATCTCTTAACTTGACAATAAGACCAGGTTGGTGGACCCATGACATCCTGCTTTTTCTATGCTTATTTCTTGATACCCTTAGTGACCAGTGTGAGAAAGACAAAATGTTCTTCAAGAATTCTCATGGTGTAATGTCACTTGATGTAAGTTAGGCCATGTCTCAGACAAGCTACTACAGCACTTGACTTAGAGCTCTCCAGTTTGGATTGTAAAGTTACACATGGGTGAGAGTTGCCTAAAGAGACATTTAGATCTATAGCAGACTTTGTGTGAGCAAGAAAGAAATTTCTGTCATGGTAACAAAATGGAGATTTTTGAGATGGTTATTAACATAAGTTTGTCTATATGTTCGCATAAACTGAAAGCAAGAAGATAACTCAGCTCTAGTATTGCTTTGTTCTTTATTTTCTGCCTTTTATCATTCCTTTATGAATATAAACAGTATATTGGGGTGAAAACTAATATGGTTTACAAATCAAGTTTATCTGGGGTTTAGTTATTCTACATCTATAGAATATAACTCTAATAAAAGAAATACCTCCTGATTAAACAGCAAAGGCCAAATCCTTCTTCCAAAACAATGAGTGTTTGGCATGTAATTTTCCTGATGGAAAATTTTAGGACAGACTCTTCAGGAATTACATAATCTGGTAGGGGTGTTAAAATAAGTCATTTTATACCTCAATTATATCCTCCTATTTTTCAAGAAGATTAATTTGTTGGACCAAGATCTTGTCTCTTATTAGCATTTGTGTGAGCAGTTAAGAAGGTACTGTAGTTGCGAGGATAAAAACCTTCTTGATGCTCCAAAGGAGTTTAATGTTTTCCTGATAGTCCTAGTAAGACATTTAAACCAGTGTCCATGTTAATGAATAAATCAGAATTATATTCTCAGAGTGTCAAAGACTGACTCTACATACTTACCATTTTTAACTGTTCTTGTATCCCTTTTCACCTTCTAAAATTGTTTGTAGTAGTCTACCTGCATATTATCTATTCCTTCATTACAATGTAGCCCAGAAGAGCTAGGGATTATCTGTGCTTAATCAGAGATAAAAAGAGAGTCAGGCACACAGTAGGTATCCTAGTATGTGCTTACCAATTGAATAAATTAATAACTCAGAGTGATTCTTTCTGCAACCATGAACTCTAATATCTGGAGAAATAAAACCATATGGGCTTTAACTTCTTATGCAGCAATATCAGAATCTGGGTAAAACTGGTGACTGGAAAGGTGGAGGAATTATTCTTAAAGGAAAACTTGAAGAATGGAAAAGAAATGGCCATCCTCATGAATTTCCTTAGACCAGGGCTGGCAATTTGACTATGGCTTAATGGCTAACCCTGCAGAAACCCTAAAAATCACTTCTTGAGCATCTCTACCATGTCCTGTCTTCAATTTATGCATGCAAATTTTAAGAAAGGGAAATTAATTTACAAAGATGATAGGAAAAGTGTTCCATAAGGTTCTATAATACTTTTGAATATTCAGAAGTCATATGGCTTTGAGAATGTGTTATTCCTAAAGGACTTACAAGAAATTATATAGGAGTCAAATTAACAGATTACCCATTGGCTGTCTGCCTATGAAGTACTCTACAGAAAAATGCACACAAATAAAGTGGAATCTTGCAAAAGAAAATAATTTTCAAGATAAATAATAAGTATATTTGGAACTGATACCTCTTAAGTATTATTTGAGACCCTGGCAGCCTCATCTGCTGCTGTGGCTTTTGGTGTGGAAGCTGTGGTAGGTCTGGTGACTTTACACAGGCACAAGGTAACAGTGCTCAGCTCAGACATGGGCTTCTTAGTCAAGGAGTTGGGACATAATTGGACTATTCAAACAGTTGATGTCTAGAGATTAAATGTGTGTGGAGAGGGGAGTGCCACAAACTGAATAAATACCTTCTTTCTTTCTTCCCTAAACAGTAAACAAGCGTAAACTCGTGTCATTTACAAGGACCCTTAGAAGAGAATCCTTTGAAATCCAACAAGTGGCAGTGAATTTGCTAATAGTTTCTTCCTCGCCTCACTCCCATTTCCCTTATTCTTGTTTTTCTTGGGTTTGACTTCACTAATAAACATAGCTAGAACCTAGTCTAAAACACTGCCCAAACATTCTTATCCCAAACTGACGATACATGTCAAATGAAAGTACGATTGGAAAGTTACAAGCTTAGTTTGTGTATATTTTTGTTTCTAGTAAATACTCTAAAAAGAAGTCAACTTTGTTAAGAACTCTGTAGAGGCTTAATGGAAAGAAAGCATAAATTACTGACATCAGAAATGTTCTCATGGATTACACTCAATACAAAGATCAGAGGAAGAGTATTAACTACAATATTTCATTAGTATACTCTTCACAATTAAAACAGTATTTCACATCATTGTATCTTATAGCTTTGTATTTATATTATGGTTTTCCAAAATGGAAATTAAAAAATAGATTTAACTCACACACAGGTTCAAAGCCAAATAAGAAGACAGCAGAGAATGGTATAATCTGATAAATTATCTAGTGCTAAATTAGATCTTCCACTACATGCCCCTTTTGTTTTTTGAAACCTAACTCTGTTTAAACAGCAGGCACAGGTGTGACATATGCATATTTGTAGGCAAAACATGAATATATTTGCGAAGATAGGCAGAAAACAAAATCATTTTAAAATTAATAATTTTAATTTCCTTGAAAATTTAAATATGGTTCTGCTGTCTGGAAAAAGAAAGTAAGTGTTTTATTTGAACTGCATCTGTTTGGGACATTTTGTCCAGTGATACCATGTTAATAACTTATCTTGAAACTTATGAGTCAGTCTAGTACTTCATGCTAAATACTAAATGTGAAGCAGGACAAAGTGGAGACAGAAAGGAAGTTTGTTGACTGCATTGTTGGTGTGACATTAAAAGGCTAAGGGTCACCTCTGCCACTAACACACACTAGTTTGAGCCTTTGTATGAATTAGAAAGAACAAAGGCTGGTGGTTTTGCTCAATGAGGTGGGGGAGGGAGGGAGGGTTCCCCCCCTCCTTGATTGCATAAGTCCTGAGATGTTTCTTTAGTACCACAAAAAAGAAAAAGAAAAAAAAAGAAAGAGGAAGACAAAGAAGAAGAGACAAGGGAGGAGAAATTTCTTCTCAGGAGAACAGATTGGTTGCTCTTGTTACTCTTGTAAAGGCTGCTCTGCTGGTCTTGACTCTTCTTGGAAAATACATCTCCAAAATAATCAATAAAAAATAGAGTTGGCAGCATGTGATAGGGTGCCAATCTAGCATGGAAGCCAAAGAGAGTATGAGGCTCTGAGTGCAAACTCTTGTATTGACAAAGAAAAAGAAAGAAATGAAGAATGTAGTCATAACAGCCAATGTGTATCTTATGAAATGAGGAAAACTGAGGAGATGGCAGGTTTGGAAGAGGTGGGGGAAAGTATTGAAAGGGGTGATGTTGATTGAAATGCATACTGCTCACAAACTGACATGTTGACTTGTAACCCGTTTGTTCAACTATGTAAAACTAATAAAAATATAATTCCAAAAATTAACCAGTTGATCATTTTAAGCTATTTTATAATGTGTGTGTGTGATCTCTGTACTTCACAGCAATATGAAGTTTACACATTATAGTACCCTGCCCATCTGTTCTTCACTTTGCTTACCTGGTCTACAAACTTCATTTTATGAAACTTTCCTGGGTGCTTTAGTGTTGTGTGTGTGTGTGTGTGTGTGTGTGTGTGTGTGTGTGTGTGTGTGTGTGTGTGTGTGTGCTGATCTGGGGCTTGAACTTAGGGCCTGAGCACTGTCCCTAAGCTTTTTTGCTCAAGGCTAGCACTCTACCACTGGAGCCACAGCTCTATGTTCAGCTTTTTTGGGTAATTGAAGATAAAAGTCTTAACAGACTTTTCTTCCTAGTCTGGCTTTGAACCAAGATCCTTAGATCTCAGCTTCCTGAGTAGCCTGGATTATAAGCATGAGCCACCAGTATCTGACATTGAAAAGAAAAACTTTTATTATCTTTAAGTAGTTGTACAAAGGAATTGCTATTCAACAAAACAGTTTATGAATACAATGAATCTACCCAAATGTCCAAAGCCACACATGTCACCTATCCCAGGATCAGGGCTTTTCTTTCTGCAAGAAGATCAGCCATATTCCAGGCAGAAATTGTACCATAAATCGGTCCTACAGCAAAACCACTGTCTAGTAGTCTTCTTCAAAGTCATTTATGACAATGAAAGATTACTTAAATATTTTCCATGTTTCCTGACCCATCTTGGATGTCTCACTGCTGATATCTGATAAACAACCAAGCCCTACTTGTGGCTTGAAATACATTTTATCCTTGATGTCAATCTCTTGATGATCTTTCTTCAGTTCCTCCCTCAGGTCTTTACTGTCCCACTGAGAACTGTTTCACCTGAGTAATGATTTACTGCAAAGATTGAGCACACCGACTGTGTTCAGATCTGGTATAATCTTGGCCAAATTAATGTTTATCTCTCTACACCTCAACTTATTATACTATATGCTAGAGGTAATATTAGTATGGTGATGAAATGGTACTATGCATGCAAAGGACTTATAATAGTTTGTGTCACATAACAAGTCTTAGCACAAAGCCAGAGATCTTCCCACTTATTGACCATTCCATGCCTGGTGCCTAGCATGGAAGAATACATAATAATTGCTCGTTACTGTGGCATAAATGACTAAGACTCCGTGGTCATTATGATATCTCTCTGATGTATTCCCTTACAGGATGTGTAAACTGTATTATTATTCAAAAATGTTTCTCCTTTCTCTCTGTGGATGGGGATTATTCTTCCCTTCTTCGAAGAACTATCCTATGACATATCCAAGCAGAACTTGGAAGGGCCTAAATATGTTGAGGGTTTTTGTTGTTGTTGTTGTTGTTGTTTATTGTTTTTATTTTTCCCCCTGTCACAAGCCCAGAAAGTTTCCAGGTAGATGTTGCTGTATCCGTGGACCCAAGGGTACTGTTGCCATCTAATAGTATTGGATATGTAGAGCAAGCGAGAAATCAATTTTGCTATTTTAAGCCATTGATGTTCTGGGCCTTTTTCCTTATCCTAGCTTATCCTGACTGCTATTTATAAGTACATACATGAATATGTTGTTCTCCATTAGTAGCTAATAGAGAACTAAGGGCAACATCTTCACCATGACATACAAGGTTTCATAATTGGCCTACAGATCATCTCCTTTCTGGGCCAGTCTGTTCTGCATGAGCAATTGTTTTCTTTCCACACAGAATTTTCCCACATATCCTACACATTAACCTAAGAAAAACATCTTTTTAAAAATTTTTATTTTATTTTACTTTGGGCCTGCCTTACTTAACTTAATATAATTTTTTCCAAGTCTTTCAATTTTATTGTAAAGATGCTGTACAGAGGGATTACAGTTACGTAAAGTAACAAGTACATTACTTGTCGAGCATTGTTACCCCCTTCTTTGTAAGAAAAACATCTTTTGATGCCAGTTCAATAGAATACTAAACAGTTACCAGGATCATTTGGAGAAGTTTGGAGAGTGCTTCTAGGGCCACTGTGAAAGCTAAGTCACCACCAGGCTGATTGGGGCTGTGGCTTCGCAGCACTCATAATACTGTCTTGAGAGTCTTACAACAACCCTACAGCTGTCAGCTGTTGAATGTGCCCAAATCCAGCAAATCTGGACCTAATCCTCACCTAATCTGATTCTGTACTCAAATCTTTTCTCCATGTATGTGATTGGCACAATCAAAATCATACCCAGACCACCAGCTGCAATGATCTGAAAAATGTTTTTAACTAGACTATACAGTAGAGAAAATGCTGCTTTTGTTTGAGAATAATTTGTCACCTTCAACACATGTGTTGACATTTGATCTACATATGAGATGCTAGGAAATGAGACCAACTAGGAAAAGAAGTCCTGTAAGAGGTAATTAGGACTCTGTCATGAATGAATTAATACTTTTCTGCAATTAATGAATTATCAAGCGAATGTGTTATTTTGAGAATGAATCTGCTATGAATCTGCTATTTGTCTAAGTATTTTTCATGATCCCTGTCTCTTGCTATATGTCAATGCCCTGAACCTTCTCAGGGCTCACAGCAAGAAAGTCATCATTAGATGTGTCCTCTTAACCTTGGACCAGAAATGTGTCTTTTCCTTATAACCTACCCAATCTGTAGTGTGTTATTAGCAACAAAAAACAGACTATCCTCAAAAGAGGCTGGAATAAATGCTGAGCAGATTGTCCCAGATTCTTCAACACATGGTTTATAAATTTTTTTTACTGCTTCACTTTCAATAACACTTCTTCATGCACTTTATCTCAGAAGATCCTTGAAGATTAGTAAAACAAAGAGCATTCTTTTCATCTAAGAAGAAAATCCAAAGTTTAGGGAAATCATAGGGTAAAGCTGAGATCAGAATTCAGACTTCGGAATTCTATGCCTCCATCAGAAAGAATGACATTGCCCCATTTGTTAGGAAATGGAAAAACTTGGAAAAAATTATATTAAGTGAAGTAAGCCAGGCCCAAAGAAACATAGGTCCCATGGTTTCCTTTATTTGCAATAACTAGTATATGTCTGAGTCAAGCAGAAAAGGTCAGATAAGTTGATGTTAGGTGAAATGAACCCTAAGATATGTATTCAAATGTTTTTTTTTTCTTTCATGTGATTGTTTCTAACACATTTATAAGATTATTTCTTTGTTGCTTTGTATGTCCCTCCCCCACGGTATAACCCCTGCTTTCACTGTATTTGATGTTGACATAATTTGTGGAGGGGAAGGGCAAAAACAAATCATTTAAATAGGGATACAGGTGGACCCATTGCAACAAGGAGATGTACAAGTCATTATGTCGAAAAACGAACTTTACAACTTTGGTGGGGGGAGGAGGGAGTATTGCTTAGGGGGGTGGAGGGGAATGGGAAGGGAAGGGAAGGGGAAACAAAGGAGGAGGCAACAATGCTTGAGAAAAATGGACTCCGTATCTTGCCCATGTAATTGTAGCCCCTTGTACAGTATTTTCACAATAAAAAAATAAAAATAAATAAATTAAAAAAAAAAGAACTCAGACTTCCCAAATCCTAGGCCAGTGCTATATTCAGGAATCTAAGTTTTACTAAGTCCCTGGCTCTGAGTATTTGACAATTTAGAGTGGCAATTGCTATTCTTTGTTAACCTAAGGCAAACATTACCAGCCATGCAAGTGAAAGCACGTTGCTAAGGGTGTGAGAGTTCACTCCAGGGAAAATAATTAATCTTTCAGTTTCTCTGATTCTTATTAGGATAGTGTCTCTCTCATTTGTGCTATCTTTAAATAAAGTGAAATGGACGCTATCAGAAAAGCGGTACTTGTACTTGAAGTTGAGGAGCAGAAACAGGTCCCACATTTGGATTCTCACTGGAAATTTTTACTGAAATAGATAGATCTTTGTGGGTCACTCTTATTCTAGGTACATCTTGTTTGCTGTCATATAAAATCTGACTAGAAAGAATTATTGATTTGTCTAGGAAATAATGAAAAGCTCTTAATGTTTGTGTGCATTAAGAATGTCTGTAGGGCCAGGCACTGATGACTCGCACTTGTAATCCTATTTAGGAGGATAAGACCTGAGGATTGTGGTTCAAAGCCATCCCAGTTAGGTAAGTCCATGAGACTCTTATCCCCAATTAACCACCAGAGAGCTAGAAGAAGAGTTGTGCCAAAAGGTCAAGAACAGCACCCAAGCCCTGAGTTCAAGCCCTAGGACACACTCACATGTCACACATGCACACACATGCACACACACACACACACACACACACACACACACACACACATACATGTCCCTCTCCCACTGAATGTCTGTGTGAGCCTGTTACTGTGATATATTACTGCCCATTTCAGAAAATGATCCAGTTCAAGATGAAGCAAGGAATGAGTTTTAAAATCCAAAGGTTTCTAATGTTAATTGCATAATTCTAGAAATAATTGAATCTTAGGATATCTGAGTCGGGGGAAATTTCAGAAATTATCTGTTGTGTAGATTTAATCCAAATTCACTAGGGATAGAAAACCCTTCTTTCAAACAAAATGGTTATAGGCAAAGGAATGGGACAGCATGACAAAACTTGGCACATATGGCCATTTCCTTTAAATGTACCCACCATACCACATCATACACCACCGAGAAAGCCAAGCTTCAAAAAGCACAGGTCAAAGACCACAAATACTAGTCAACCCTACGCCATGTAGACAGTACTATCATTAGGTTTGAATTCAGCTGTATGATTTTCAAGTCAGCCATTGAAACATTTCTTGACAAAAATTCCTTTGGTGACTTTAGTAGCACTCCTTTGCATTCTGCCACAGGAGTTTCAAAGGTGCCTGGAATTGTGGAACTTGTCTTTATTCTCCTTACTCAGCACTAGGGTAACAATGATGACAACTCTGTCTTTAATGGGACAGACATAGTGGGATAAGATGGAGTGTAGAAAATCTGAGACAGTGAAAGAATGGAAAGACAAACACATTTTTATAGAGATCTAAATAGTCGTGGATAACTGCTGGGTCCTGACTTATGTGGTTCCTTCAGGAACTAGACATTTATCAGGACAAAGCCAGATGAGCTATCCTTTCTCAATCATTTTCTGTTTTCTGTACCCATGTGCTATTTGAAATCCTCCAAGACAATGACCTGCAAACTAGTTTCAAGTTAAATTTTAATAATGGCATCTATTCTGATAATGCCAGGAAAATACTAAATTAAATGATAGGTTTTCCTGAAACCTATTATCTCCCCAAGTATTATTCATTTAACCTTTGGTATCTACTTCTATTTTGTCTATCACTGAGAGCTAACAGATGGCAACATTAATTAATATATAGGAGAAGAATATTTATGCAAAACACAGGAGCAACGGATTCTACTCAGGCTAGCAGCTTATTTCCCTGTGGACCCATGAGCTCACAACTTTATGCTATACCCATAAAGGGTAAGTTTCATATGTTTGGTGAGAATAATTATTAATACATTGTATAATAACCATTTCATGCTTATATATTTTTAGAGTACCTTTTCATCATTGCCAAGAAGGTGATGATAGTGGTATTTTCTGAGAAAAATGAAAAAAAAATCTTGGGGTGAAAAGTAGTAGAATGACTTATTCTTCATTATAGATCTTTGTTTTCAAACTTTTACCATGTACAGCTTTTCAGTTTCCAAAGAAATTAAAACTGAAACATATACACTAAAAACATCATTTCTTGGATTTGTGCCCACAGATTTGTATTTAATTGATCTGGGATTGTGATCTGAAAATTGGAGGTTCTCAATGTTACTATTTTAGGAGTTAGAATGCGCATCCAAGGCTCAAGCCTGTTGCTCTCATCTAGAGTTGGAAACTCTTTTACTAATTTGTAATGATAATTATACATTATTAAAGGCAACCATCCCTAGCATTTTTGAGAAGGGAAAAGCCTCTTTAACATAAAAAGAACCTTTTCATGATTACACCACTTGACATATTTTGGGAATGTGTAGATCGAGAAAATACCAAATTCAGAAAGTGACTATGAAAGAACCTCTACAAAATTGATGGATATTTGCAAAAAGAGTATGGCTATCACTATACATCCATAACAATACCAATGCTTCCTGTGTGTAATTGCCAATTTGTATAACTCCTTATATAAAATTTGTGTATCTATTAGGTATAAAAGCATCATTCAAAGTGCTCTGTCTCCTTAATAGTCATCATCCTACAAAGGGGAAACCACTGTATTTAGGATTTCTTTTCCTGAATAAAATTTCAGGGTGATTTTTTTTTCTTTTTAACCTCTTGGGCAGTAGACTTCAAGCAGCATGTGTTTCCATATGATTAACTTGAGTTATACTTCTTTTTTATTTATTGTTTTATTATATTCTAATATTCTTCATAACATACTCCCTGCTGTTTCCCAATCACACTACACGTACTGCCTAACTATGCAGCAGACTTTTCTCTTTTGGTGATATTTGCTTTGTTTGAAATGAATGTAGAGTAGGAAGCTCTTTTTTGTCTCATGTCTCCTCCATCATGATGATATCCCTGCTTAGCTTAGCTGTTAACAAAAATATCCATTTTTATTAGCATTGTGAGACAACTATTCTTATAGCTACTTAATGCTGGTTGGCCTTGCTCTTTGAAGGTAGAGTTCAAAAGTCTCTTGATTCCCTTGGTTTGGAGAACAGTGGAGAACTTCAGGACAGGGAATCTTTGAACTTCTTTTGTAAAATGGAAGTATTAATATGAGCCCTTCATCAAAAGTTCATTACTTTTCCAAATCTGAATGCTCCATTGTATGTCATGTCAAATGTTTAAAATCTTCAGTTTAATTTATTATTTTTTTTGCCTACAATCACGTATCAAATTTCATTCAACCAGAATTAGCATATACTAGTTTAAGGAGGATTACTCAATATATTGGATTTTTCTTAGATATATTACCACACTATGGTACTTGGCGTAATTGCTACAAAGCCTTACATGTTTTCCTGTCAGTTTTGAAAACTATGGATTTTTTTCTCTCTTTTTTTCTCTCTACTTTAAAGTTAAAAATCATTAAGGAAACAGAAAAGTGTTTCACCCCTTGAATATATAATAAATATATAGCTCAAGTTTTACCCATTTTTCAAGCAAGCAGGATTTCAGTCATCCATCAACCCCCAGCAACTTCTATTTAATTGTATTTTAGAAGCCTATGAGATGATGATAGCAGCTGAAAAAGGCCCGTCTCACTTAAATAGCTCCATCATAGCTAATACCAGAGGATTCACCATAATTTGCTTCCAAGTTGGTAGGAAGGATGACTCTTTTCTTTCATAGATTTTTTTCTAGCTATTTTTCAGCCATACTAGTACAATTCTATATTTGCTTTAATGGAGTTTCCTCTTTATTTCTTTATATTCCTTTCTGTATGATCAAAAAATACTCATGCATATTTTATTATAGAGAATTCTGGGACAAAAATGTGTATTTAAAAACTATTAGAGATCAAGATGCATTGTATACATAAACTGCTTTGTTAAATGGCAAAACTTCAATACGTAATTTAAAATTAAGAAAAGTGAGGGGCTGGGAAGGTGGCTCAGTGGTAGAGCACTTGCCTTGCATGCATGAGTCCCTGGGTTTGATTCCTCAGCACCACATGAGCAAAAAGAAAAAAAGCTGGAAGTGTCGCTGTGGCTCAAGTGGTAGAGCGCTAGTCTTGAGCTGAAGAGCTGAGGGACAACACCCAGGTCCAGAGTTCAGGCCCCACGACCGGACCCGCGCCCCCCCCCCAAAAAAAAAAAAGAAAAGTGAGGGGAGACTGGGAATGTGGCTTAGTGGTAGAGTGATAGAATGGTAGAGTGCCTTGCATGCATACAGACCTGGGTTCTATTCCTCAGTACCACATACAGAGAAAGGTTGGCAGTGGCACTGTGGCTCAAGTGGTAGAGCAAAAAGAAGCTCAGGGACAATGCTTAGACACAGAGTTCAAACCCCAGAACTGGCAATAAATAAATAAATAAATAAATAAATAAATAAATAAATAAATAAATAAATAAGTGAGGGAATGGGTGGGCTGAGAGGGATGGGCCAGAAAGTTGAAAGTTGTGACATTGATCAAGATGCACTGTATTGATCAACTGCTTTGTACAACTTAAAGATAATAAAACTATTCAAAAACTATTAGAGAGCCAGATACCAGTGGCTCATGCCTGTTTTCCTAGCTACTAAGGTTGAGTTCTGAGGATTGGAGGTCTGAAGCTAGCCTAGGCAGGAAAGTCCATAAGACTCTTTATTTCCAATGAACCACCAAAAAGCCAGAAGTGGAACTATGGCTCAAGTGGTAGAGCTTTAGCCTTGACCACAAAAACTCAGAAACAGCTCTCAGGAACAGCAAAATTAAAATGTAACACAAGTATTAGAATAACACAGAGGTACCTACTTTCATCATCTTTTTGCATTCCCTTTCTCTTGTCTGTATAAGTGGATGTATATTCGCAAGTATATTATGAACACAAATTTATAAATAAGATAGGAGTCTAGTGTAAGAGTATACTATTTGTGTACTCCTTTTCTCCTCTTAATATTGATTCCTCGCATTTTCTCCCCCATTCCCTCTGGCTCTTTCTCATTACTCTAATTCCAGGTTCATTACTCTAATTCCAAATCACATTTCTTGTGTTCTGAAAAAGTGGTAGAAAAACAGTAGTTTCTTTTTCAGATCTCACCTCCATAATCCATCTCCAATGATGAAGTCAGAAGTGTTTTCGACAACCTGGTACCAAGCATATCACTCCTCGTGTTAAAAAAATCCTAGACATGTTGCCCCTGCCTATGGAGTGTCACCTCCTTATTACAGCCTATCTTGAAGTCACATCCACTTCTTCTTGCTCCCTTCATAAACTCTGTGCTATGACAGCGATTTTTGAAATGCGAGTCACAAAGTATGTGCTTCAGTGTCACAATTGTTGAACAATGTAGACTGAGCCTGCCTTTTAGGCACTCTGTGTGTGAGAGACTCAAAAACTGCTCATTTTGTAAATCACTTTTGGAATGGAAATCAACTCTGATGGCCTTTTCCGTCCACTATATATCTTATTTGACCCTTTACATTAAACTGGAGCTGGTTTTTATCATCATTTCATGAGTTCTATCATTTCATTCAAAACACAAATGAGAAAACTCACAGCTGAGGAGATTTTTCCATTGTACACATCCAAAAAGGTTTGTCTGCTTTTTTACAAGTCAAAATTCAGAGATTTGCTCTCTGCAATCTCAGCTTCCACTTCTCTCTGTAAACCAAATGGCATTGTGTTATGTATTGTTGGTAAATGTCTGATCATTCCTAAAGGTACAGATTGTGGATGCTCTCACATCACACTTTTCCAGTGCATGTTGCTTATACAGCATCATACTACAAATGCCTCAGATTTTCTGCCTATCATCTCTTTCAATTGTCATGAGTAAGGGACAGACTAGAAGTGACAGAGTTCATGCCTCCATAACAGATGAGGACTCAAGGAGGAAGCTTCTTCCAAGGGAGGGCAAGAGCATTCTGAGATGTGTTCTACACTCACTGCTGAGCTGCTTAATAGGTTTCACAGTGAGGGAATGCTTCATAAAGCTATATTGTATATGTCCTCTCTTCTTTGTCTCATATTTCCCCTTTCTTCCTATATTTTCTGCAATCAACTCCTGAATAAGTTACTTAAATTTACTTTCCATGTCTAATTGTCCATCTCCTTCTTTCCCACTTTTTAAAAACTTTTCTTTCTGTTCTTTTCGTGTGTGTGTGTGTGTGTGTGTGTGTGTGTGTGTGTGTGTGTGTGTCTATGCTTGAACACAAGGTCTGAGCACTGTCCCTAAACTCTACTAGAGCACTCTACTGGGCTTTCTACTACAGCCATAACTCCACTTCTAGTGTGTGTGTGTGTGTGTGTGTGTGTTTTATTGGGGATAAAATTTTCACTGACTTTCCTGCCTGGGTTGGCTTTGAACTGTAATCCACAGAGCCCAGCCTCTTGAGTAGCTAGGATTATAGGTGTGAGCCACGAATGCCTGCCACTCCTCCTTTTCTTTGGAACTCTGTATTTACCCTAGGATTCCCCAAAATACTCATTCCTGTATCTTAGAGAGTTTGGATGATAAATGCATTGCAATAAAGTGATTTTCCAACGGCATTGGGCATACTATATCCATGAAGCTTCTTCTTACACATCAAAGGGAACCAGATAGCCAGTGTCTCTGGTTACACTTCTGGGACCAGGGAAAAGTCAGCCTGAAACTTTCCAGGACAAGTCCTGCTACACGTTTTCATTCTCACAGCAAGTATTGTTCCTGGCATTTACCATCATTGAGAACTTTCTAGGTTTTTAGACACATGGTAAGGTATTTCCATATTGTAATCAACCATCAGAATTCAAATTGCAAAAATGATACAATACTTTGAAAAAATGTGAACTCTTAAAAAATAACTCTTCCAACTGATATTAAAATACCAATCCACTGAAAACCAAATATAGTTGGGAGAGAGAAAATAAATGCTAAATTCATGGAGATGTGTGCTGTATTTATGGAGAATATAACTCACTGTTGTGTATGTACAATACATAGTCTTCATTCACTCAACAACTGTGAGCATCTGAGGGGTTTCCAGGGATTGGCTCTCTTGTGAATGGTGGACAGCACCCCATTTCCAAATGCTGCTGCCATTCCTTTTCCTCAGAAGTAGCATCTTGTATTCCTAGAGTGTTCTTCACTCTGCCTTTCAGGTTTTTTTTTTTTAATTCTGTTAAATGCATGGGCTTTTAGGACTCAGAGGAAACTTTAAAACATTTCCCCTACAATGCAGTCCATGAGTGTTTACCAGGCACGGTGAAATGGTATAAAAAATCCAGAATAAGAGTATGGAAAATGAGACAGCAAGTTGAAAGAGTAACTAATGACATCTGTTCAACCTAGTGATAAAATACTGGAGACTTATTTTATATGTCTTTTTATTTTTATACTATCTCAAACTATATTTTTAAATTATCTCAAATTAGATACATATATATTTGACAGTGCTGGGGTTTAATTCAATGTCTCATGATATTAGGCATGTGCTCTATCTCTCAGCCACCCTCTCAGCCTTTTTAGGGTTAGTTATTTCTTCAGATAACATCTTGTACTTTTGGCCAGGACCAATCTCAGATGGCAATCCTCCCTATGTTTCACACGTAGTTTGGATTACAGGCTTGAACCACCACACCTGGCTGGTCCTTTGAGACAGAGTCCTGCTAACCTTTTTGCCATGGCAAACAATCCTCCTTATCTGAGCCTCTCAAAGAAATGGGTGGCATGCACCTTTGCACCCAGCCTCAAGTTATCTGTTATTTTAATGAAATACAGAATATTTGAACTGAATGTCATTCAGGAAAACATGGCTCACCCACAAAAACATGATATTTTTGAAATATATACACTTATTGAACTCTATATAGAAAAGTTACTAAGACAGAGAGAAATCATTTTCATTTAATATGAAAGGACAAGGGTCCTGGTTTTGACATCAGTGGAATTCTGCCTCTTCCATTTGCTAATTGTAATTGGGGGAAACTATTCTGTGTTTTTTAAAAATTAACTTATAGTGTTTATGTGTGTGTTTGAAAATGGTTTAGAAGAACCCTTGACATGTATGATGTGCTCCATAGAGGCGATGTTATTTCTTCCTTTTCAAAACTGTTGATAATTCCAGTAAAATATTTTGGTTGGATCAAAATGGAGTATGCTTTTATTTTCTTACTTTAAAATGTTCCAATTATGTGTGATTTTATTTAGTAATTAGAACATGATTTTCTCTATTTTAAATGATTCACTGTAAAGAAAGAATTTATCTGAGGAAATAGATATGTTTACCTGATTTAAACATTTCACACTGTCGGATGGGAAGGGATGGGAAGGGGAAACAAAGGAGGAGGCTACAATGCTTGATAAGAAATGTAGTCATTATCTTGCCCATGTAATTGTAACCCCCTCTGTACAGTATTTTCACAATAAAAATAAATAAATAAATAAAACAAAAAAACAAGAAAACATTTCACATTGTCCACATATATCAAACTATCATGTAGCACCCCATAGATGCATATGCTTTTCTGTGAGCAGTGAAAATAATAATAAGTTATATGTCTCTGGATACTGTGTCTGTCCTTATAAGCTTAGTGTCTACATTAATTCCTGTCCACAGTGGCATTGAAGAAATATGCTGGACCTGTCTCTCAAGTTTTAGCAAGTCTGTTTTTCCTGCCATTCAAACCCAATCTCAACTTTCTAAGTATGATCCCAGTGACCCTTCCACAGACAACCTATCCCAAAGTAGCTCTCCATTATTCACCACTCCCAGCCCATTCATTGTTTTATTTTTCTCCCATTTCTCACCATCACTACCTTTAGCCATCTTCACCTTTCTTTATTTACCTGTACATACAGTTTCTCCCTCCTCTACACTTTATAAGGATCAGAAACTCAGGAAACACCTTTGTGTTTTCATTTCTGTCCCAGAACAGTGTCAGGAACACAGTAACTTCTGTTATCTTCTAACTGAATTCTTAAAAAAAAATCAACTCCCAACAAATTGACATTTTTTAGGAAGAAAAAATTAAGTATCAAGCTGGTCTTTCATCATAGATGATTTGAGAAATATTCACTCGGGCTATTCCCAGCCTAAGGCTGACCAAGGTTTCATCCTAGGGCCTGAATAAATCCCATGTTTGTAGAGTCCAAGTCTTTCTCCTGCTGTAGGCTGCTTTGTCTTTAATGGGAGGGTATCTTGTGCTGCTCAGACTGCATGGAGGTACTTGTTAAATTTGCTAGTAGCCGGTGACTGGTAACATGTCTCTATTCTGAATGGGCCCTGACATTACTGCAGTGGCTAACAACCTCAATGCTGGGCTGACACCATGGTAATTCTATTCCTGGCTCTCTTGAGCAAGGCCAGGATTTTCATTAGTACTGGATTTGCATTGCTAAGTAAACATGCTTATTTGGTTTTAATATATTAGGCTTTGCTATTCTGAACTAGATTAAATTGTCAATCATCTCTCCCATATTTCATATTGTTTCCTCTGGGCAGGGGCATGTGTAATGTTACACATGTCTCACCAATAAAACAGCCCTCTGGATTGAAATCTGTTTGGGACATATAGCAAGATGTCAAATTAATTGTACCAAAATAATGAGTTAGCACCAAATGCTAATTAAATATTGATGAAAGTCATACTTTCAATTATCTTCATTATGGCACCATGTTTTATGTTGGCATTAAATGTTTGCAATCCGGGTATGTCTGGTAATTAGCTGTGCACTATGAAAAAAAAATAAAAGAAGCCTGAGTTATTGCTCTCATATTAAAAGTGCTTAGAAACCACTTGGAAGATGGAAACTCTGAGGAGAGGCAGTACTTTTTTTGGAGGGGAAGGTCTTTGAAACTGCATAATTCAGGAATTTCTTGCTCAAAATATTGGATACATCATTGATCTCTTTCTTTAAGTGAATAGATTAGAAGTCAGATGGTCACTAATATTCCTTGAGAGCTCTACTGGCCTTTGTCAACACAAGTTCCCTTTTTATTTTATTGTAAAGGTGATGTAAAAGGGTTACAGTTACATAAGCAAGGAAATGAGTACATTTCTTGTCAAACAGTGTTACCCTCTGCCTCCTTTGCTCCTGCTTTCCCTCCCCTCCCAGACTCTCCTCCTCTGCCAAGTTGTAAAGTTCTTTCCCAACAGAGTTTCTTGTGAGTATCACTGTTGCATTGGTTCACCCTTTGTCCTCAACTCAGGTTAATTTTTTGACATCTTCCTAAACACCTGCATTGACTTTTATCTTTTCTTTGTGTCTTTTCTGTGGACTACATATCTGTCCCTGTCATATAGGTTTATTACTCCTATCCACTGGGTTGTGGTTAAAATAATGCACTGCAGGCACTAGAATCACCTGATTTACTTTCTGTGCCCATTCCTGCGCCCACCCACAGATGAGCCAATGAAGAAGCAAGAGGCAATACCTACCTGGATTCAGGTAAGAGACAATCTGCAGTGTTGTGAAACATAGTGATTTAACTGGTCTTAACTGCAGACACAGTATAGTGTGTGTGTGTGTGTGTGTGTGTGTGTGTGTGTGTGTGTGTAAAAACACATGTGTACCAAGCACTTGTCACTCATGCCTGTGTTACTCAGGAGGCTGAGATCTGAGGATCATGGTTCAAAGCCAGCCTGGGCAGAAATGTCCCTGTGAGACTCTTATCTCCAATTAACCACTCAAAAACTGGAATTGGCAATGTGGCTCAAAGTGGTAGATTGCTAGCCTTGATCAAAAAAGCTCATGGACAGTGCTCAAGCCCTGATTTCAAGCCCCATGACCAACAAAGAACAATAACAAAAAATAAATGCACATCACACTCCATTTTTGAGGTGAATTTAATCTAGTTATATGTGGCTAAATAACCACTGTAAAGGGTTGACATTGTCCAAAAAGAAATGTACTCATTACCTATCATATATAACTAAACCCCCTCTGTACATCATCTGTATAGTAACAATAAAAAGCAAAAATTAAAAAACTATTATAACAGATGAAAGCTGAAGACCTTATGATACATGATATAAGCCAGACACAAAAGACAAACACAAACACTGTGCAGTTCCACATATATGAGGAATTAGTTATTGAAATCATAGACAGAAAGGTAATGAGATGTTTTCCAGGTATTGAGGGTGGAAGTAGAAGAAAGGAATAGGGAATTATTGGTTAATGGATCCTGAGATTCATCTTTAAAAATGGAAGTTCTAAGCATAGAATGATGATCCATTCATCTACTGAGGGGCATCTGGGTTGGTTCCATATCTTAGCTATAATGAATAATGCTGCAATAAACATAGTGGTGCTGGTAGCTTTAGTATGGCTTTGCTTGTGATCATTTGGGTAAATGCCCAGACATGGGATTTCTGAGTCATAGGGGAGCTCTATATATACTCTTTTGAGGAACCTCCATTCTTTTGAGAGTGGTTGAACAAGTTTACATTCCCACCAACAGTATAGTAGCAGTCCATTTTGGCCACATCCCCTCCATTATCTGTTGTTATTAGATTTCTTGGTTATAGCCATTCTAACTGGGGTGAGGTAGAATCTCATTTTGTTTGGATTTGCATTTCTTTTATGACTAGAGAAGATGAGCATTTCTTCATGTGTTTGTTGGCCATTCTTATTTCCTCTTCAACGAAGTCTCTCTTTAAGTCTTTAGCTGACTTTTTAATTGGGCAGTTGTTTCTTTGATGATTTGTTGTTGGGGGATTTAATTTTTTGAGTTCTAAGTATACTTTAGATATGAGGCCCTTCTCTGTTGTATGTTTAGTGAAGATCTTCTCCCAGTCCATGGGTTTTCTATTGATATTGCTTGCTATGTCTTTTGCCAAAAATGTGATATATATGTGTGTGTGTGTGTGTGTGTGTGTGTGTGTGTGTGTGTGTGTGTGTGTGTGTGGTATATATATATATATATATATATATATATATATATATATATATATATATATTCCCGTGTGTGTGTGTGTGGTATGTATGTGTATATATATATATATATATACATACACACACACACACACACACACACATATATATATATATATATATATATCTGAGTAGCTAGGATTATAGGCATGAGCCACAGCACTTGGTGAAAACACCATTCTTTAGTCAATATTTTTGTTTATATTAACATATAACCTTGTATATGTTTTCATATATATTTATACTTTAAATCTAATTTACATATGAAAGAAAACATAAGCATCTGGGCTATTAACTTGGCTATCATGAATAGTGAATACAGCAATGAACATGGATGTGCAAGTATCTTTCCTTTAAAATGCAATCATGTGGTATAGAGTGAAATTTGACTCAGGTTGTCTGTCTTCAGTATATGCTCTTTTCACTATGTACTACTTATTTATGCTAGAATTACATCTTCTTTTGCAGAGAGATTCCCAAAGAAGCTGAATTAGCTTCTATGTGTTGTGGTGTGAGGAATCACCAAAAGCCCTTATGACAATTAATCTCTCTTTCATCTGTATGTATCCCATGTAAATAAAGCGTGAATGCTCTTCTTTTAAAGTAGGTTCCAGATATATTATTACATATGTGCAAGTTAGAAAAATGAGATTTAGCCAGGCACTGGTGGCACGCCTGTAATCCCAACTACTCAGGAGGCTGAGATCTGAGGATCACGGTTCAAAGCCAGCATGGCAGGAAAGTCCATGAGACTCTTATCTCCAACTAGCCACCAGAAAACCAGAAGTGGAGCTGTGGCTCAAGTGATAGAGGGCTTGCCTTGAGCTGAAGAGCTGAGGGACATCACCCAGGTCCAGAAGTCAAGTCCCACGACCGACCAAAAAAAGAAAAGAAAAAAGAAAAATGAGATTCATTGGCAAAATGTGGAATGAAGATGAGATATGAGATGGGACTTAGTATTAATAGGAATGAGAGATGTGAGGGAGGAGGCAGTGTCTTCCTTTCTAGAGGTAGTTTATCTATGTAGATAGTGATAAGGCTGAAAGTAGAGGATGCAATGGAATATTTCTCAAAAGATGTTGAGTCCTCTGAGAAACTCCTTTGAGGAATTTTGTCTTACCTCTTATCAATTACCATGGAAACTAGGACAGGACTTCCAGCTGTGAACTGATCTTCCCCACCCCCCACCGCCCCACCCCTCATGAATTCTTCCATTGTAGGTAGGTGCTCACTTGACCTGGTCTGTTTCCTCAGTTTGTGGTAAATTGTATCAGAATGTACAACAAATGGATCTGAATGTCAAAAACGATGTCATTAAGGCAAATTCCTCCAATTAGCTACCTGGAGAAGACTGTAATGAATAGTGGTGTCACAGAAAGGGTGTTGCAGGCCAATTCAAAGGTCAAGGGCAGGGCCTGACTTTGTTCAGGAAAAAGTGGGCAGTCACCAAGGAGTCATGGTGGTTTATGTCTCAAAATTTATCCTCCTCAAATGTGTCACTGCCAGAAATTCCACCGGGTATTGATCATTTTAGAGGATGTGCTGTTCTGAACATTTCTACTTTTGAAAACAATGTTGGCAAGACTGGTAGTTACTAATTCATAGCTTTAGGTGTGAGGTACAGAATTTCATTTCGGAGTGCACCGAGATGATGACAAAGGAGCAGGCCCATCCAGGGCCAAAAGGAGACTCTGAGGGAAAATAGGAAAGAGGAAGGAAACTCAAATCAAATTGCACAGACTATAATGACTAGTCTCAACACAAGTTGACAAATAAATAACATGACACAGCTTGGAATTATGCCAGGCTGAATTTTAGATCAATGAACCTATTCAGCTGTTTGATGGGAGAAACAGCATGGGGTGATAAAAGGGTACCAGGCAGATTTGAGTCAGAATAGCTGAGTGAGTAACCTTTAAATGTTATTTAGCATTTGTAAGCTAACTGTGGAGAAGAAAGCACTACTAATCTGTAAAAACAAACAAACAAATAATCTACACCAACTGGGAGTTTTGTGATGGATAAGAATGGTATATGAAGTTGGGCACCGGTAGCTCACGCCTGTAATCCTACTATTCAGGAGGCTGAGATCTGAGGATCATGGTTCAAAGCCAGCCTGAGCAAGAAAGTCTGAGAGACTCTTATCTCCAATAAACCATTAGCAAACAGGAAGTGGTGCTGTGGCTCAAGCAGTAGAGCGCTCGCCTTGAGCTGAATAGCACAGGGACAGCACCCATGCCCAGAGTTCAAGCCCCACAACTGACCAAAAAAAAAAAAAAAAAGAATGGTATATGATGGGTATCTCTAACACAAGACACATACCCTGTTATCTCAGGGGCAGCCATGAAAACCTGTAACTAGAAAGATAAAAATAATGTTTCACTCCCAGTAACTCAAACTTGCAATAATTTTCTCCATTTAAGTGATACATTCGAGTGAGTGATGGCTGCCTGGAATATTAGACCATTTAGTGAGTTGTGCAGTTCTCAAAGGGAAACCTTGGCTGATCTAGCCTACAGGAGTTTCCCTTGGCAGGTATGATAAGAACCTCACCAAAGTCTTTTTGCTCTTAGAGTCCCCTGCTCCACTCACTGTCAATAATCTACTTTCCTTCTTGCAGGAGGATTAACAGACATCAGATATAAAATTTGAATGCACGAATGTACTTCCCATTTGCCTGTTTTCAAATCCATTGCTTTGAATATCTAATAAGGTCATGGGAGGAAATTGGGAGCTGTTTGGTATGGAGTCATAAAGTCAAGGTGGGCTTGGAACCTGTAAATTTGCGGGTGTATCTGATGAACCCTGATTCTAACAACTTATGTGCTATGTAGTTTTGCCTGACTTGTTTAACTTCTCTGAGCTTTGTTTTCCTTCTCAGCAAATAGGGGTACAATGCACTTGGTGGTTTTTATCTTGAACACTAAATGAGATGATGTGCAAGCATGCTAATACTGGGTCCGAGGGTCCGTGTGAGGAAGCTGCTGTTGAAACTACTTGTAAGACATGAAAGGGCCTGGTAGGGGCTCATAATAAATACTCTATAAATGCCATTTAAAAATTAATTTGATGGGGCTGGGAAGGTGGCTCAGTGGTAGAGCGCTTGCCCTGCATGCATGAGGCCCTGGGTTCGAGTCCTCAGCACCACATAAGCAAAAAGAAAAAAGCCGGAAGTGGCGCTGTGGCTCAAGGGGTAGAGCGCTAGCCTTGAGCTGAAGAGCTGAGGGACAGTGCCCAGGCCCAGAGTTCAGGCCCCACGACTGGACGCAAAACAAAAAAATTAATTTGATGTTGTATATCATTTCACTGACCTGAGGAAGAAATAGAAGTAAATGAGCATTAGAGAGAGTGGGTTCCGTGTAAAGCTTCTGTCTTTGGGTGTAGCCTAAACCCTTGTCATGTCACATCCCAAATCTTGTCTCTCTCTACTCAGGACTCTTACAGCTTCACTCTCACCCAGAACAAGAACCAAAGTCTAAGTTCTCTTTGTTTAATAGGTTCCAGAAACACAGTCCCCTGGAATATTTGTAAATGAACTGGGCACATGTACCTCAGGGTCTTTACAGGTTTCAGCATGTTCAGTGGCATTCCGTGAATGGCAGTTTCTTACCCCAGTGGCTCAGACTAAAAACCTCCTCCTCCTCCTATGTACATTGTTTATATCCCTCACTCATTGCTTATATCCATTCCATCATGAAGTTTTAACTGATTTTACCTCCCAAATATCTTCCAGGTCCCTCTGTTTCTCCTCATGCTTGCTGATAACACTCCAGCCCAAGAAATAGTTATTTTCCACTTGGACCTTGCAATAGCTTCCTAATTGACTCACTTTTATTTTTTTCTATGATTGCTCCTCTAATAACCCATTCTTTTCACAGAAATCTGAGTAATCATTACAAAATGCAGAACTGATTAGGCCCTGCCATTTTTCTTTGCTTAACTGTGTCAGTGATTTCGTTTTGTTCTTAGAGTAACACCAGGTCCTAAATTTGCCCTGCCAGGTACTATATCATCTTGCCCTTGCTTTCTTCTTATTTCTATTACACTCACTGGCCATGCTGGCCTTGTTTCATGTTTCTAAATACTCCAAGCTCCTTCCCAGTTTGCCTGCATACTGGTTAAACTTTAGTACAAATGTGTTTTGAAAGTGGTTCTTGATTCCACAGACTAGACTGACATCAGCCACCATGGAGCATGTAGATTCTCTCAGCGGATTCACCACAATTGCAACCAAGGAATAGTAAAATTATTCCGTCTTTCCTATTAAACTGTCACCTCTTTGAAGTAGCAGTGCCACTATCTTTTAGCACAGGCTTATACATGCAAAATTCTTAAAAATAGCATTTAATTACTGAATGTGATACTATTGGAATGATGAACTCCATAAGGTTAGACCTTGCCTTTAGAACTAAGGCATTGTGATCCTTACCATGCAATAGTTCTTTCCAAAGAAATTGTTCTTTCCATGGTGCCCACACCTGCCAAGGGGCCAAAAGAAAAAGTGGAAGAATGGAAGTTTTGACAGCCTGTGAAGTCATGCCCCAGCAACAGGTAGGAATGCTTGCCTATAGAGGATTGCAGTTCAAAGCCAGCCTGGGCAGGAAAGTCCTTGAGATTCTTTCTTTCTTTCTTTCTTTCTTTCTTTCTTTCTTTCTTTCTTTCTTTCTTTCTTTCTTTCTTTCTTTCTTTCTCTTTCTCTTTCTTTCTTTCTTTTTCTTTCTTTCTCTCTCTCTTTCTCTCTCTCTCTCTCTTTCTTTCTTTCTCTCTTTCTCTCTTTCTTTCTTTCTTTCTTTCTTTCTTTCTTTCTTTCTTTCTTTCTTTCTTTCTCTCTTTCTTTCTTTCTTTCTTTCTGTCTTTCTGTCTTTCTTTCTTTGACTTGAGCTCTTGAGCTCTTCAGCTCAAGGCTAGCGCTCTACCACTTAAGCCACAGCGCCACCTCTGTACTTGCCTATAGAGATGCTGCATTACCTGCCCTCCACTACTGGTTTAGATTTTCATTGTTGGCTTTTTCTTGTGGCTTTTAAAAAATTCCTCTCAACTTTTAAAGCCATAACAGAGCATCCTCTTATGGGATACATGATTCCTCTTTTGGAGCTAGTAAGGAAACGGAAGTGAAAGCTTCATGGGTTTCTGTGCATTTGAAAGTGGAGCATGTGCTAGGAAAATGCATCTGCAGTGATACGAGCAGCCCAAATAGGACCAGACTGTTGAAAAGCAGCTTAAACTCTCTCTCTCTCTCTCTCTCTCTCTCTCTCTCTCTCTCTCTCTCTCTCTCTCTCTCTCTCTCTCTCTCCTTCTCTCCTTCCTTCCTTCTTCATTTCCTTTGTTCAATGTTAATAGAGCCCCTACTCTACTTAGCACTGATGAAGCATGAAATTATATAACAGAAATGAAAGGAAGCAACATCTAGAACTGGATCATATTTGCTAGTGTGAGAAAATCAACTAGCAAGCAATAATCAAAGACATTACATTGGGTGAGTATAAATACTGAAAACAAATAGTGTTAAGGGAAGGTCTCCAATAGTAAAAGAAGAACTAGATTGTTTTAGCTGCGCTATGACAGAGGGCCTCTTAGAGAAGGTGATATGTAAGAAAGATCTAAGAAAATAAGCAATGCAATACAGAAAGAAATCTTCAAATAGACAAAATAACAAACACTCATGGCTTTAATTAGAAGAGGTGAAATATACCACTTACCCCACTACCAAAATGGGGTGGTTTAATACAGAAGACTATCTGCTGCTCATGGCAGAAACAAGTGTGGTGCAGTGAATATGTTTCCACCAATTGCTTCAGGAATACAGAATTTCTCCCTTACCTTTTGGGGTTCTGAGATCGTTATCGATCTTCTGCAGATAAGATAAATGGGTCATGTGGGAAATTATTAAAGTTGTGCTTGGAAAAGGCATACAGCCCTTCTTTTTGTCTTTGCCAGAACACAGTCACATGTTTTGGTCTAATGGAAAGGAGTTTGGGAAATGCAACTTGTCTGTGTGTCCAGGAGGAAGAGTATTCCAGTATGGTAAATTGCTAACCTATCTCCTCAGTATATGTCAAGAGTCTTCAGAAGACAAACTTTTCTGTTGCTGGATGAATAAAAGATGATTCAGGGAAGTGAGAAAATACTTATGCAGGTAAGGGATTGAGGTCATGATAGATTTAGTATGCAACTGGTTTCCTAAGTATAGTGGAATACTATCATAGAATTTTAAGCAAAGATTTGTGACATGCCTGGCTTTAAACATTTGAAAACAACCTGAAGGATTTTTGGAAACAACAGTAGAAGATAACAAAGGCTATACTAACAATACATTGGAAAGACAGTAACAGACAGCTTGGAGTAAGTCATAGCTGTGGTTAAGTACAGACAAATGGGCTTATCTAGAAAATACTTTTGAAGGAAAAGCCATGAGAAGTTAGTATAAAGTTGGATCTGGAGAGTGGAAGAGAAGAGTTGATGGAGTTTGCTAAATATCTTGTATGAAAAAGCAGGTGAATAGTTCTATCATTTAATAAGAAAGTAAAGAGAACAGACATGAAGAATTCTCTTTTAGAGGTCAAAAGAGGAGCCAAAAGAGAACAACTGGAGAGGAAACTATTGATGGAGGAAAGAGGGGTACCAGCTGGAGGTAGAGAACATGTAATTATCAGGGTGTTGTTATAAGAAATCAGAGACTACATAAGATCACCTAAGGAGAGAATTTTGTGGAATTTTTTCCCAGGAATAGTCCAATATTTAAAGCTCAAATCTCTGGCTCATGGACAGGACTAAAAAAAGACTAAGGGATTATTAATATAACTTCTATTTTGCCAGTGAAGAAACTAAATCTGAAATGGTTAAGTTGCTCATGCAAGGTTACATAATTTATGCCAGCAGAAGCAGGCAACTGTCCAGATCTGTGGACAATTTCTGTAGGCAAGAAGTTCCTCTAAATAGGGCTGAATGTGGAGATCTCACTGTTACAACTGCCTCCAGGATGAACAGAATTTTGATTTCAAGAATTTGTACTGTTCAGTGGCTTCCTACACTCACTTTTCTGTTCCATTCTACTCTTCAGCCCCAGGTCCATCAGCCTGAGCTCAGAGGTACAGGAGATCTATCAGTATCAATTTCTTGTTCTCTACTTGCCTGGATATCTCTCCAATGTTTTCAATAAATAGTAATCAAACCCATCAACAGAAGCAGTAGCATCTATTTCTAGTGCTTACATTTCTAGTCATGGAGACTTAAATTTAGCCTGTTGTCTGAATGGGGAACAATATATTTCTGTTCCTAATTTTCTGGCTCCCTACTCAGGACTTCCTCATCCATGCCAAATTCTCCACTGAATAGCATTCAGACTTTTTCCTATTCTCTGAGAGAAAGAACACATGATAGCATACTGATGGCTGTAAAGAGATCCTGCAGGAAGGAGAGTGCAGTGACATCTCACTTTGAGCTTTGCCAAACTCAAGTCCCCATCTCCCTGATCTGATTGACAATCTTATGCTGCTTTTAGTAACTTAAAGAATAGGCTGGTTTACTTCCCATAACCAGCAATTCCTGTGGTACTCTCAACAGAGATGGTCTGCTTCAGGGCTGGGCCAGACATAGTAACTCATGTAGAGGAAGATTGGATGCCTGATTATACTATGAGGACAACCATCTACTATTCTCTTTAAGTTAAAATGGAATTATGATTACTTTAAGTGTTTTAGACACAGTGCCAAATAGGGTTGAATAAATAGGGTTGAATACTAACAGGAAGAATAAAGGGAAGGGGAAGAAAGAAAAGGAGGAGGAGGAAGAAAAGGAGGAGGAACATAAAAAGGAGAAAGAAGAGAAGGAGGAAAAGGGAAAGAAAGAAAGAAAGAAAGAAAGAAAGAAAGAAAGAAAGAAAGAAAGAAAGAAAGAAGGAAGGAAGGAAAGAAAGAAAGAAAGAAGGAAAGAAAGAAAGAAAGGAAGGAAGAAAGAAAGGAAGGAAGGAAGGAAGGAAGGAAGGAAGGAAGGAAGGAAGGAAGGGAAAGAAAGACAGGAGGGAGGGGTAGGGAGGGAAGAAAGGTAGGAGGGAGGGAGCGAAGGAAGGAAGGAGGAGGAGGAGGAGGAGGAGGAAAAGCAAGAGGAAGAGAAAGAGGAGGAGGAGGAGGAAGAGGGAGAGGAAGAAGAAATAATCCCTTTCTTCAAGTAATTCTTTCTAGTTTGAAAGCCACATGAACAAACAATTCTAGATACAATGGGAATGAGGAGGGGAACTGTTAGAAATGGTGTCAAAATGTTTTCAAGACAAACTTGTAAGGAATGGGAGTGGGAAAATTAGGCTGAGTACACAACAGAAACGGGCAGAGAGGTGATAATAAAGTTGACCTTGGGAGGGGAAGACTTGTTCAGCTAGCAAGAATATCAAGAAACCAGCATAGCTACACACTGAAGAATAAACCTGTACAGTACAAACTGGTCCAATCTTTCTGGGGCACAGTTTATGCTTCAATAGTCTTGGCTTTTGACCTACCAATTCTATCTCTGTGAAGTTATACTACATCAATAGGAGAGAACATGCACCAAGAATTCAGTATTATTTATAATAGCAATATGTTGGGAATAACTGCTTTGTCTAACTAATAAAATTAGAGTGTCCATGAAGACTTTTAAATGGAGTGCTTTAGCACATGATTAAATGAGGCAAGGAGAAGATAACATTTTCTTGTTGTAGTACACAGTTGACTGCTTTCTCAGCACCTGAGTCTCTACTCATCTTTTTCTCTTGATGAGGCAGCCAGAGAGTTTGGCAATAAGAGACTCGGCTTTTCTGATCCCCTAGCCAATAGCTCTGGGGTGTTTTCTATGTTTGTAATTCATCATCTCACCCACTTTCTCATTATGAAGGAACACCTTTCCTACTGGAGCTCATACGAATGAAACTATGAGCTTCTGTTTAATGAATTGAGAAACATTTTTTTTTTAATTCCCTTCTGATGAATGGCACACAGGCATAAAGTCTGAGACTGGGAATGAAGTTAGTCCATGTGATTTCCAGGAAAAAGTGACAGACCTGCAGAAAAGGGAAATGCATTCTCCCCCGCTGTCCCTCAGCTCTTCAGTTCAAGGCAAGAGCTCTACCACTTGAACCACAGTGCCACTTCCAGTTTTCTGGTGGTTAATTGGATTTCTGCCCAGGCTGGCTTTGAACCACAATCCTCAGATCTCAGCCTCCTGAGTAGGTAGGACTATAGGCATGAGCCACTGACTCCTGGCAGGAACTGGAGTCTTTAAAAACAAATAAAAAACTACATTACTTATAATCTTCTAATTTCATGAATTCAGAGATTTGTTTGATGGTCAAAAAGAGTTTAATTTGAAATTTGGGTTATTTCTAGATAAATCATTTTTACCTGATACAATTAAGTAGAAATAACAAGAATAAAACAAAAATAATCAGACTCAGAAGGTATGGAGAGATAACATTTATCTTTGGAAAGTGAAAGGTTGCACTTCCTATAGGATGGAGAATAAACTCAAAGACAGAGTCTACATGTGGTTCATGGAAGGGGAGATGTGTGAATGATTTGAACATAAAATCTATAAGACAAATGACCTCCTGATGGATGGGCTGTGTGGAGATAGCCAGGAATGAGGTCTATAAGATTTAGAACTTATTTTCACATTATTAACAAGAAAAGAAATGGAGCATAAAATATAGGGCAGGGTATGTTGATTAAATTAACATGCAAACCACAAACTACACTGAAGGTGGAGTGTGTGTATGTGTGTGTGTGTGTGTGTGTGTGTGTGTGTGTGTGTGTGTGTGTGTGTATGTGTAGTGTGGAACTGTGATAGGTTATCAGGATCAAAGGAGACTTCAGGGAGGAAATAACCCTGAAGGGAACTGTGGCTTTTGGGCAGATGATGCAGTTATGTGATTAAAATATTGTACTGGGACTTGAACTCAGGGCTTACATGTCGTCCCTTTTTAGCTTTTTTTGCTCAAGACTAGTTCTCTACCATTTGAGCTGTAGCTCTACTTCTAGATTTTCGGTGGTTAATTGGAGATGAATCTCACAGGCTTTCCTGGCTGGCTTTGAACTGTGATTCTCCCAAATCTCAGCCTCCTGAGTAGCTAGAATTTAGGGGTGAGTCACTGGTGCCTGGCAAGTAGGAGATCTTTGCATGTTGCAGCACAGCTGAGTGGTTGTTCTGAGTAATTGTTTGTCAATAAATTAACTGGAATAGACACAATCGTCTTCTACCTTTCACTTCTGGGAATAGAAAGAGAATTTTTTTGGTAGAACATAGAGTTTGATTATATTGGGTTAGGAAAGTTCTGAAGAAACAACTCTTGCCTGCTTTTTTCTTCCAGAAAGAAGGACCATAGTTGATTTCTTAACCTATGTTATTTTTGGTAAATGTACTCCACGAATAAAAATCTTTTATTCTAAAATAATTTAAGTCCCCTTTTTAAATATGTTGGAAATACTTTGTTTCATAAATTATAACAGAAATTATCCTTTCTGAATATCTGGCAACAATAGGTTCTTTGTGGAGAGTTTCTTTGGAGAAAGGTAACTGGTTGCTCTGCCTTGAAATGATTTTCAGGTCAAACTATTGCAACTATGCTTTATGTAATGAAATACTGAAAATTCAAAAGCTCTGTGTATTATGTGTTAGGACAAATTAGATGCTTGTCACTTAAACTTGATAGACTTGTTCCAACAGGATTTCCTTTTGCAACATCATTTTCTAAGATTACACAAAATTGTATTGCATTGATAACTCAGTATTCCATATGAATAATCCTGGTGGGGGTCTGGGAGGTAGAGTGCTTGCTTGCCTTGCATGCATGAGGCCCTGGGTTTGATTCCTCAGCACCACATAAGCAGAAAAATCCAGAAGTAGTGCTGTGGCTCAAGTGGTAGAGCTCTAGCTTTGAGCTGAAGAGCTGAGGGACAGTACCCAGGCCCAGAGTACAAGCCCCATGACTGACAATAATAATAATTATTATAATAATAAAAATACTAGTGGTCCAGTGAGCATCCTTGTCATATGATCTTTATACATATCTATGACCTGGTTTGCATAGTACAAATTTAATCTGACAGTGAAATTTAATCTCATTATGATGCATTAGAGGGTGGAAATGTAATCTGTGTTAAAGGTGAGGCCTTAAGAAAGTGTTTAAGAGTAGATACTGTCAGTATAGTGGATTACTGAATCCTAGTGGTTTAATAAGGGAGAAGAAAAGTAGGCACACATACACACAAGCATAGTTGCTGCCTTTGCAATGTGATGCCAGGTACCACTCTGGGACTCTGTCAGCCAGAAGGCCATCACCAGACGTGACCCATTGACCAGGACTTCTAGAATCATGAACCAAAATACACATTCTCTTTATGACCTAGCCCATATGTTGTATTGTGCTATTCAAAGTAGAAAATGTAGTGACATTTCTTTTTGACATTTCAACATTAAAAAAATTGTTTCTTCCCTCCTCCTTCTCTCTTCTTCCCTCCCTCTTCTTCCTATCTCAATCCATTCCCTCTCTGTATCTCTGTCCCCTTTCCTGATTGTCAATGCAGGCTCATACTTAATTACAATTTGCTTCTCCAATATTCACCTTCCCTTTGTATCCCAGTGGAAAAAAAGTAAACATTGTCTGCCAAATGGAATTAAAAAACAACAGTGATCTTTCTCAACTTCTCTTGTACACGGTGAGGTGTAAGAAAAAGTTACCAGCAGGAACTCTGGGTAAAGCATTTTAGAATACAATAGACATAACAACTTGTTTTTGTTTCTGCTTTTGTCCTTTGTCTTTCCTCTTCCTTCTGTGTGGGGTAGAGTTGTACTGCTGCAGGACTCAGACTCATCGTCAACAAGTGAAGAAGGGAAGAAAGCTGCCTGTGAAAGGTGGCTCAGCCTGAATGAAGAGCCTGGTTCCTGGAGGCACAATAGAAACATGGTGTTTTCAAAACAGTGCCAGGCAGTTGAACTCTGTATTTTTATTTGATTAAGTTTTTCTGGTAGGGTTTACCATTTGGTGCAGCTTATATAATAATATTAGTGCTCATTTGATTGTGGAGGTCATTTTTTTAGTTATTGATCCAGAAGTGTTTTCATAGAATATAAACACTTGGTTAACGAGTGCTTCAGAAACTTTCTTGTGTCTCTTATCTTTTTTCTTTGTGGTACTGTGGATTGAACTGAGGGTCCTGTGCACACTACCACTTTTGCCATATACTCAATTTCATTTGCTTTTACTTTATTTTATTTTTTTCAGATAGTGTTTTTAGCTAATTTTGCCTGGGCAGTCCTCAGACTACAGTGTTCTTGCATCTACCTCCCAAGTCACTGGAATTTCAAGTGGGCATCAACAAACCTAGTCAAAATAGTAGTGTGTGTGTGTGTGTGTGTGTGTGTGTGTGTGTGTGTGTGTGTGTGTGTGTGTAACTATAGATTAAATATTAAATTCAGGGTCTCACACCTTTGAATCTTTTTTATAGTCTGTTTTGATATTCTAAAACTTCGGTTATCAAATTTATCAGTCTTTTATGCTTTCTTCATTGATGTCATATTTGGGAAGACTTTTTAGTACATAATTATTTTCTTATATTTTCCTTAAATATTTGGTTTCATTTAGGGGGTGGGGGAGTCTTTTTTTCTTTTTGGTACTGGGAATTTAACCCAGGATGTTGCAATCGCTAAACAAGAGCTTTGCCACTGACCTATATCCTAGCCCTGGTTTCATATTTTAGATTAACACATTGGAATGGCTTGTTTACTGTTTCCTTTATAAGTGGTGTAAGACATTACTAATCAATTGTCACACTAATCCTTAGTGAACATCCATATAGTTTACAAATCTATTTTTGTGAAACTCTTTGAATACTTTCTTCATAAGACAATAAATAGATGTGTCTACTATTTTCTTTGAAGCATCATCCCAAGCTGACAAAGTGCTATTAATATTTTATAGACTAGAACATTCTAAGATAAAACTTTAAGCATTGTGTATGTTCATGTTAAAGAAAAAGTCAGTCAGTGCAATTCAAATAATGATATCCCTCAAACCACAAAATTCCTAAAGGAATCAACAATTATTTAGACAGACACTTGCTTTTTTATATCTCTTAGTTATATAGTATACATCTGTGATAATTTTATCAGATGAGCAGAAGCTCAAAAGCTGTGTACCTATAAGCACATAAGACGATGCTAAGTGAAATGAATCCCGAGATATGGACACAATAACCTTTCTTTGTTGTTGTTATTGTTTTTAATGTGATTTTTTTGTTTCCTTTGTATGTTCTTCTCCCTATGGTATAACCCATGTTGTCACTGTGCTTGATTTTGGTATCCTGCATCTTGTATATACATTTGTCTAATTTGGGGTGGGGAAGGGGAATAACAAAACACTGAAACAAAGACACAGAATGACCCATTGCAACAATGATACCCACAAGACAGTATATTGGAAATGAATTTTACAACTTCAGGGTGGGGAGGAGTAAGGGAGGTGGAGGAGGGAAGGGATAGTGGGAGAACAAGGAAGTGTGTAATAATGCTTGACAAGAAATGTTACCTCATGTAACTGTAACCCCTCTGTACAGCATCTTTACAATAAAATAAAAAATTTTAAAAAGATAGTGCTCAGGTACACTAATTGTTAATTGTTCGTAGGGCATAGGTAACTGAACTATTCAGAACTACATTAATTTAATGGAGAGACTCAAAGAGGAAATAAGTTTCTCTGACAAATAGATCAGACATCAGAAATAATTATTTATGTACTAGAATCAGTAAGTACATATGTTTAGAAGGTTCTTCATCAGGATTTGAGGACCAAAAATTAAGGCAAACATTTCTAGCAGACCCTAGAAACATTATCAAGAGAGCATGGAATTTGGAAAAGATGCAGACTTCAACTTATCTGTTTCCCTTTATTTTTACCCTTCTCCCTCCTGTAACCTGGCAGCCGCGTTCTTCATACATAATATGCTGATGGCTGCAGGACTTTCCCTTTTGCTCTCTGCTAATCAAAGGGGGACTGTCAGTATGGCTTCACATCAAATTAAAAGGAACTACCTTTTAAAAATACACATTCTATTGGTACTTTCAGGTACAATATATACGACCAGATCCTGAATGGAAATCCCTCTCTGAAGCTGGCATCTGTCTTTTTGCTACTAACTGAAGATGAGTGGCTACCTGCTGTAATGTTATCGATGGTAAGACCATAGCATAAAGTAGGAAGAAATAAATGGGATTGGGCTTCATTGGTTTAACCTCCAGAAGAATCATGGAGCTAAAAAGAGAGGCTGTGGGAAGAGATCAATAGTTGACAAATGAAAAGAGTCTCACTCAGTTGGAAAGAGCATTTATTTTCCCATGACGTAGTAGAATAAATCACTTGTAGCATCCAACATCTCAGGATTGTCCTTTGTAAAATTACATTCTTTGTCTTTCTTTAAAATCTTGGTGAACTATAATACAAAAAATTATTTTTATTCCTCATTATATAATTGGTGAGGTAGGAACACAGCTATCCAAATTGATGCTGAGCAAAAAACAACAGTATCACCATTCTGAGCGAGTATTTAGTATTTAGAGTATTTAGAGTAATCCCCAAACCATGTGGGAAAAGGTAAGGTGCCATGGAGTCTGTTTAGTAAAAGGAAATTTCTGCTATTCTTATGAAGACTTTTGTCTCCAGCATTAAAGCTGTGGATAACAGGTAACACACAATTTCTATGCTTTTTTTCTGTTAATTTTTTTTCAGATGATCATGTTTTCCTGAATAATTTTTGTGTAGGCAAATTTGTCTTTTAATATTGGAGCGTCCCTGTTCTTTGCATTAAATATAAGTGAATTTGAACCAATTTGGGGGGTTAGTTAAAATTTGTTATCTTTTCCCCCATCCATTCTCTTCCATTTTGGTTAATGGCTTTGTAATTTAGAAAAGCAGAAATTCCCAGTTTTGCATGAAATACGAGGTTGGTGTGCCTCAGGTTCCAAATAAGGTTCTTACTTAAGATCTCAGGAAAAAGGATATGATACTCTTATTACACAGGAAAGCACCTAAGAGCCAAAGTCATACTCCCTGATTAAAATTACAGGTACATCCTTTTTGGAAAGACAAATAGTAGGACCCAAGCATGTATCCTGATCAAACTTAAAGTCAATTAAGAAGGGATATTTACTTCTCCCAGTAGGATTCTTAGATCTGTATTTCCTGCTGGACCTTTGACTAATAGATAGTTATCTCTAAAGAAAGTAGCTTTAAAAAGAAGGAAGCTTATTACAATGAAGCATCGAGTTGCCTCATTGAAACCAAAAGCAAGTCTATAGCCAGTACTCAGGAATAAATGAGAACAAGAGACTTTCATACTGTCAGGACTTTTTCTCATCTAGCAATAAACATATATTCACTGATAGTAATTTTGGTGGGAATGATTTAAAAAAATAAGTTTTGGAACAGCTACACTGAATGAAAGTATTGGTAGCAAGAAACTAATAAAAGGAGTACTGGACTTTACAGTTACTGTATCATACTGTTTTTAATCCGTGTGATACTCTCACCTCAAGAACACTGTGAGGCAGGTATTACAACTCCATTTTGCAGATCAGAAACCTGAAGTGGAGACAGATTGTGAAACTGGCTCATAGTCACAAGATAAAAATCTAGGTTGAAGCAACTCTGAAGTCTGTACTAATTTGTGAAATACCTAGAACATGGGTAGAATAAGGTGAGCACAAGCAAGTATTCATCTTTTTTCATGTAAAATAAATCATAATGGTATGAATTTTGTGGTTCTAGCCTAAAGTGAGAGCAATGCAATAATAAAAATAGGCTGCATTTGCCACAAAGGCTCTAAGAATATGTTACCTTCCCAAATTATAGTTGGTCTGGGATCTAGCTTTTTTAAGTGAGATTGGCTATTTGTTTTGTTCATCAAATACTGCAGAAATATTTTGTTTCAAGTACTAAACTAATTCCTTGGATCTTTGTCGTAGAGTATATGACAAGAAAAAGGGTAGAGGACATCCTGTTTACAAACATAATGCTGAGAATCTTCTGCTCAGACTTCCTGTCACCATACACAATTTCCCACACTATTTGCTCAAGAATTGTTCTTAGAAGTTGTTGTGGGGCTTGAACTCTGGGCCGGGGCACCGTTCCTTAGCTCTTCAGCTCAAGGCAAGCACTCTACCACTTGAGCCACAGTGCCACTTCCAGTTTTCTAGTGGTTTATTAGAGATAAGAGTCTCACAGACTTTCCTGCCCAGACTGGCTTTGAACCATGATCCTCAGATCTCAGGCTCCTGAGTAGCTAGGATTACAGAAATGAGCCACTAGCCCCCGCCCCCCCAGCTCTTAGAAGTTTTAAATTCCAGTTGACACTAAAATCTGATTGTAAATAATTGTAACTTCAAGAAAACTATTATCATGCATGCGGTTAGATATATAAACTGATGAAAAGGAAAATATAGAATAAGCACATTCAATTTATTATTGATGCAATTATGGATAGTGATTTCAGATCATAATTTTGTTTTCATGAATTTCATATAATAAGAGATTGGTTAAATTTAAATGGGGACAGTGACAAATGAAGGCATTGTTATGTTTCAGCTAACCAGAATGAACAAAACAATTTAGAATCCCATAAAAGTGAAGGAAATTTACTAATCTTTTCAAATGTTTTAAAAACATTGGGATGGGTGCCAGTGCCTCACACCTGTAATCCTAGCTATTCAGTAAGTTGAGATCTGAGAGTCACAGTTTGAAGCCAGACCACATGGAAAAGCCCATGAGACTCCTTTCTCCAATATTAAAATTCCTACATTATTTCTGACTTCAAGGAGAAAGGAAAGTTGAACATGCTGGTTCTGTTGCTACTTTAAAAAAATCATAAACTGCTTTGATACAGCAGTTGGCACATCTTTTCATTTACTCTAACACAACTCTCAGGATTCACCATATTCCTACAACATACAATTTTTAAGTTAGAAGGTAAAGGTAGAAGCAAGAGTCAAAATACATACAGAGTGAGAAAACCTCTAGAATGCCAAGTATCCAGCATAACAACATGTCATGCAGAGTTTAAATATGTTACATATGCCAAAAACAAAGCCACCCACTTTCAAATGAGACTGATTCCTTCAGGGACTAAAAACTGAGTAAATACCACTCCTACACATGATGCCCAAAGTTCTCAATTCCAAAAGGATTGCAATGTTCACAACAGCCAGTGTGGCAGCAATTTTGGTAACGCACTCTTCAGAGAATGCTATTTGCTTCCCAACTGCTATACTGCTCCTTGTTTCCCAGTCTTGTCATTATCTATGCTAATTGATTGTCATATTCACTCCTGAAGATTTTTCATGAATAAATGCATTGGATTTATAAATCTAAAAACAAAAACAAAAACAAAAACAGAAAAACAGTTGAGGTGGAGCTGCACCTCAAGTGGTAGAATGCTAGCCTTGAGTAAAAAGTCTCAGGAACAGCACCCAGATCTTCAGTTCAAGCCCACGACACATACAACAACCCCCCCCCACTTCAAATCTCTCTCTCTCTCTCTTTCTATATATATATATATATATACATATATACATATATACATGCACATATATATATGTATATATATAGTTGGATACAGAAGAAATTTATACTATAGTTTGCCTCTAGAAAAGGAAACAGAGCAGCTAAGTAAAAGAAATAGAAAGGAAGTCTGCAACCACTCACCATATGGGTTACTTTTAAATGTCTTTTTAATATGACATAACTGTACATAAATAATTATGAATCCACATAAGTACATTACCAATAAAGAATAAAGATTGAGGAAGTGGCACTCTGACTCAAAAGTGGTAGAGCACTAGCCTTGACTAAATAGGTCAGGGACAGTGCCCAAGACCCACGACCGACCCAAAAAAAAAAAAAGATTGAAAAGAAAATGTATACTCTCCTCTTTATTGCTTTAGCAGATGAAGTAGAATCTGCATGATTCGTGGGTTTCTATTTTATTGCCACTTCCTGTTTTCTGGTGGTTCATTGGAGATAAGAGTCTCCTGGAGCCAGGCACCAGTAGCTCACACCTGTAATCCTAGCTACTCAGGAGGCTGAGGATCGCAGTTCAAAGCCAGCTTGAGCAGGAAAGTCTGTGAAGCCTCTGACCTCCAATAAACCACTAAAAATCCGGAAGTGGAGCTGTGGCTCAAGTGGTAGAGTGCTCACCTTGAGCTGAAGAGCTCAAGGACAGTGCCCACGCCTGGAGTTCAAGCCCCATGACCGACAAAAAAAAAGAAAGTCTCATGATCTTTCAGGCTGGCCTTGAACTGTGAACCTTAGATCTCAGCCTTCTGAGTAGCTAGGATTACCAGTGTGAGCCACTGATGTCTAGCTCAGGTCAGATCTGGTGGTCTAGCTCAGTTCAGTGGTAGAGCACTTGACTAGCACAATTCAATCCTTGGTACTACAAAATAAGCAGGCAAACAACCATAGAAAAGAAAGCCAACACAACTATCCACCTCTGTTTTATAGGGATCATTTGTAAAATAAATGTAAGTAAATAACTTCCTTTGTTATTCTTTAATACAACATTATTTTTCACTTAAAGTAACAGCTTTATCCAGGCATTGTGGAACACTCAAAAAAAAAGTATAAAATGTGATCTAGTTAACTTATGTTTTTCTTTGTAAATGAAAGAATGAACATATAATATTAATAATAAACCAAGTCAAATATATCGTACATATGTACAATCTACATGTACATTTTATGGTATCTGCCATAAGCTGAAATAAATAATGTTAAAAAAGAAAAAGGTCACACTTATTTAGAGTATACAAAGGATTTTATGCAATGTTTACACTAGTTATTTCATGTGAAGTTGCAATAATAAACCTATCCTAAATGTTCAGTCACTTGATGGAACTATGCATTTGTTAATCTCTCAAATAGCAAACATGGGTGGGTTTGGGGATTAAGTAACCCACTTCTATAATAAGAGAACCACTGAGACTAGTGGTTGTCTTTCAATCTGTCCTTAAGGTATCTTCCCAAGTCAGCTGAGAGGAAAGAAACTAGAACAATACTTGTATGTGAGCCTGCTCCCAGGAGTATATATGTCCTTTCTTCTCACACTCCATTAAGTTCAAGTTTAGCAACAGACCGTACATCACTATTTGTGAGGCAATCTATGACCAGCCAATACACAAACTTTCCATTGCAATGGAAGAATTAGAATATATTTTGGTAATCATCTGGGAGTCTATTATAGACACAAAATATCAAATATTTGAAGGAATAATGAGACAGAATGGCTTTATCCAGGTAGAACAATAAAGATAACCAGATTGTTAATCTCCATCAGGTTTCCATCTCTTTACCTGATAAACAAAATTTATTCTAGGTGATTTCTAAAAGTATTGCTACCCTTTAAGTCTCTGTGGTTTCTGGAGGTAATATTCAGTCAGAATTGTGTTCAGCTAGAACAAGGTCTTCATACTGGAAACAGTTCAAACTAACTCTCAAGCTATGTGTGTATCAAATCAGGCAACTGAAATTGACCAAGTACCTCTATCAACTTGACTAGCTTAAGAAATTTTCTGATAGCTAGTAAATTACGATGTATACTAATAAGACTATTTCAGGAAAACATTTGCATTAGGATCAGTAGACTAAAGATCCACTCTCACCAATATGAATGGATATTATCTAACCTATTTAGGAGCTGAGTAGATTAGAAAGGTAGAGGAAAGGCAGATTTGCTCTCTTGTACTTTTTGAAGTGGGATCTCTATCTTCTTTTGCCCTTGATATTGGAGCTCTTAGTTCTTTCTTTTGGCTTAGTCTTAATTATATCACCTGCTCTTCAGGTCCTTCAGCTTACAGTGGGATATCATGGGAGTTTTCATCTTCCATAATTGCATGAGTTAAATATGGCTATAAATCTTAACATAATTTATTGGATCTGTTCCTCTGGAGAATCCTGGCTACATCCCTATTACAAGGCACTCTGGAGGACAAAAGAAGTTACCTGATTTTTCTTTTTTTGAAGAGCTAAGGATCAAACTCAGGGCCTTGCACTTGTGAGGCAAGTTCTCTTCCACTGAGTTAATTCTCCAACCCCTAGCTTACTCTTTTAGAGAATAGATTACATATTATTTATGAGTGAACCTGAGCTGAATACAAGGCAAGATTAAGATGAAAATTAAATTATATGTTTTATTTCTAGGCCTCAATATGGAATAGGATATTAGAGTGAATATGAAGTGATCCTTGATTACCTCCTACAAAATTTTTTAAAGTGGAAAAAATATGTCTAATAAAAGCTCTATTTCTTGTGATTTATCTCTTACAATTAGTCATAGTATATTTCCATTCATTGAAAGTTTGATTCATTAACTTTGGGCTGACTATAGTTTTACTACAAATAAAAATGCATGGAATTGGGCTGGAAAGGTGGCTCAGTGGTAGAGTGCTTGCCTCGCATGCATGAGGACCTGGGTTCCATTCCTCAGCACCATATAAACAGAAAAAGCCGTAAGTGGCATTATGGCTCAAGTGGTAGAGTGCTAGCCTTGAGCTGAAGAGCTGAGGGACAGTGCCAAGGCCAAAAATTCAGGCCCCACAACCGATCAAAAAAAAAAAAATAAGCATGGAATAGGAAATAGAAAAATTACAATCTTGATGCTTTTAGAGAAAGAATATGTTAAACCATTTTCATGTTTAGTTTTGATTTCTAGATCATGTCTTTTGCAAACACTGATTAGTTTTACTATCTTGAATTTCCAATTCAAGGTACCTTTCTTAATACTCCAAGACCTGGGACCAGGATTTAGGAGAAATTCATTTCAACTGGATTTGCCATTAAGGTAACATTCACTTTCCAGGAGATTGGACAAAGTTGTCTTTCAAATGAGCCAGTTCACACAACAAAGGTAGGATATACTCTTTGAAATGACTTTCCTTTCCTAGAATTGAGCTAACCACTTTTTTTTATTTTGTTATTAAATCTACTAGTTTAATTTTATATTTTAAGAATTTTTTTATATTCTTAAGCAGTTTGTTCTTGGGTGCCAAATTAGCCTGTGTGAATGCCCTTTTCCTCAACTACAGAACTAAAAGGCAAAAATGGTTGTACAGAACCATGTGAATGTGCTTGCTTAAATGGAGTCTGATTTATATTGTGCCAAGTATCATCACCGACAATTATGTATGCTTTGAAATGAAATTATGATAGAAATATAGGAGGCATATGTTCCATTCCAATTTAAATATGCCTGTGGGAAACTTTTAAAAAAATCCATAAACTGGATGAAATCTAAGAATTGTATAAATTGATTTACAGGATTTTTTTCTTTGCAAGAAAATAATATTTATATCTCTCAACTTTTGAACATCATTTTTAGAGCTCATTCCATACTTCTATAATAATTATAATGGCAGATCACATTTTTAGTGCTCTTCCAGGATGTCAGGGCATATACAATATGTGTGATGTATCTTTTACTCTGTAATTTCCATAGCAAAGCTACATAGCTTAATACGTGCATAAGGAAAACTTTAACGTTTAATCATTATTATTCAAAACACACAGATACACACACACAATTCTTGTGGCAAAATGAAACAAGAACAAAAAAAATCTTAAAAAAAAACAACCCTGGAATACATGTGACAGATCTAGCAAATTATTTTTATTTACATAGAAATGTGTACACATACCTTTTCTGTACACAGAAAATTCTAAGTATATATACATACATGGTTCCCACATACTTTACAATAAATAATACTAATTTACTCCTGTTTCTAGATGAACATAAAAAGATGTCTCAAAATATTACTCACCAACCACAGAATTACAGAAGCACCTGATGAGGTCAGAGCAGAAACTTCAAGCCTGTACGACCACACACTAAGCCTAGTACAACTTTTACAAAAGACAAAATTGAACACTTTGAAGATATCACTAGTAAAAGGAAAGGAATGGAGATGCCAAATAGAGAATGTAGCTGTTGGTTTCTGATAAGAGTTGCCTTTGTTCATTAAGACATACTTTGCTTGTTCTTCAATTGAAGGTTTTACTTTCATTAATATTTTACAAAAAAAGAAGGAGAAGATGAAGTTAACTTCCACTGTTACAAGGGTAATAACCATTCTTTGAGACTTGAGTTCTAGATTCCCCGTCCCCCCCACCCCCAGACAACCTTCTGTGCTAATTCAGTGACTATCTAGTTCTGCACTACATGCTCATCCCTCACCCATCACTGAAGACTAGTAGGGCAAATGTGAAGGTACACTAATTCAAAGCAATTTTAAGGACCTAGTAAGTCAGGACCTTGCTTATCAGTATTAATAATGAGATATATTCAAATGTAATATTATTTCCATATGGTATGGAGAGTTTTACTCTTCATCCTAATGATTAACAAAATTCAAAAAGAACCTAATTTGGTAATACAGAGGTAATGAATCCAGAGCCCTGATATTTCCAAGCCTCTATTCCACCATTTCTTCATTGAAATTTCCAACCTCTCTTCCACCTTTTTATTCACAATTTTGCCTAGAAAAGAAATGACTTAATCTCAATTCCAGACTTGTTCTATGTGTATGTATATAAAGTCACACTATTAAATTAAGAGAATGAAATCCTGAACTCTATGGTGCATGAGAATTTTATGTGATTTCTGTTAATATCACAACATCAAGTTTGGTCAGTTTCTAAAAATATGATCTTCCTTAAGACCTACACCAAGATTTGCTTTCCCAATGAGCCAGTATTACTAACCCCATGAGAATCATGATGGGGGTGGCCAATACAAGTTTAGTTGCTTAAAGCACACTCCACTCTACTCTAGCTCAGAGAATAGTGCCCTGGGCCCCACTATAGCACTGAAACTTCACAGAGGAGTTTGGCAACACATTTTACCCTATCACTGTATCTTCTCTTATACCAATACTGGCACCAATGTGAAGAAAGAGATAGTAATATAAAAACAAAAGGATCTAATGTCAGAAACACAATTCATCTATCAAATACTATCTTTCCATTTACTTTACTGAATTTTCTGTTTTAAATGGTAACCTTCCATACATAGTTCCTGGCAGACCCATTTTGAGAGCAATGCTGATTACATGCATAATTTAGTTCTTTCTTCTTATACACGGCTGCCACTGATGTTCTTTAAGAGAAACAACAATATTTCTAAAATTTAGTCATCTTACAAGAAAGTGACGGCTTGGTACACAGTTTGATTTCTTAAAGGTACTTATGATTGAAAACAAACACATTTCACATAGGAATATGTTTCTTTTTTTCTTTTAACTTGAAAACCAGATAGGGAGTTGCGGTTCACTGCCAGAAACAAAAGGAATCCTTTACTATGGAGAGCTGGGCTTTCTTTCTTGTTCATTCTAATTAAATATACACAGGTTCGTCATTTCTATCACTGTGAGAAGGTTCATCCAGAAGATAAGTATGGGGTCTCACTATGGTAATTGTAGTCAGGACAAACCTTTTGCACAAGTTTATAATCAACACTGTAAAAGGCAATGTAAATGCAAATGACCTTGAAGGGCTTGGAGCATAACCAAGACACATGGCTCTGAGTCTGCTCCTGGTAGCAGATCTTGGATGGGTCAAAGTTGCACAGGGCGGTCTTCTTCGCCCGATCTGTTTTTTCATACTCAATACGACAATTGAAAGATTTGGATTCCTTGGTCTCCAAGGTTGACTGGGGGGAAACTTCAAACTCCACCACTTTAGAGGGAGGGACCAAGCTCACTGAAACGTTACCCAGGCCTGTGGAATTATGCCGGAAATAAACACTGAAAGTTCCATTTCCATGGTCGACAATCTTCCCTGTGATGAGGAGGTTGAGTTTGACAGTTTTAATGTTGGAATGAAAGTCACCCCATCCAAACATTTTCTTAAATTTTCCTGTCTTTACTATTGGCCGACGTTTAGTTCTTGTCAGTGGCTCTTGGACCTCTGTGATGTTGGCCAGCCAATCCCAAAAGTTGTCCATGCTGTCTGCATAGGCCAGGGGGCCAGGCTTGGGCACTGGAGACTGTTTAACGAACAGACGCAGGGGACTGATGATCCTCGAATGAACCACGTTTCCAACCAGCGTTCCTGCAGCATCTTTATCCTCCCAATCCAGACCCTCTGTGGCGGGCACCACCTCTTTACTATCACAAAACAGCTGAGGGAAAGAGAAGAAAGAGAAATAATCTTCAGGATATGCTTTGAGCATGCACACAGAAACAGAAGGGAAACTTAGTATTATTTATGTTCTTGATAAATCCCTTTCTCCTTCTCTCCCTTCTTCTCTCCCTTTTTTGCTCTCTCACATGCACATGATAAACACACACTCACTCAGTTGGGCTCAGCTGTACAAAGAGATGAGTATTTAATGTGAGTGAGTGATGTAAAACTGAAAGTATAACAATTAAAATGGTGAGAATAAGAAGGTCTTTCATTTGCATGTGTTAGTGTGGCCTCCGTTTCCTAATCTTCCTCTTTTCTTTTTCCAAATTTATTTTTAATCATTTTTTATTATTATCTTTAAGTACCTGTACAAAGGAGTTGCTATTTAGTGAAGCAGCTTTATGAATACAATATACCTTGATCAATGTCACCTCTTTCAACATTCTCACCTAGACTTGTGTAGGATATTTTAGCCACTCATGTTATAAACATATGGAAGTTTTGAGGTCTTGACATTCAGGTGGAAGAGAATTCTAGATGCTGAATCATACCAATGAGTTATAAACCACCTGAATCATAAGTAATAAATAATACATCTCTTAAGTATATTTGGAATTATTAGTGTTATCAGTATTTTCAAGAGTTTAAGACATGATTTTATGGCTTTTAAAAAATACAATCCAAATGCAACTAACAAAATCCCAACTAACAATCCCAATTAACAAAAAACATGTGGTTAGTATTAAAATTCTACAAAAGGCTTATTTGTGGGAATAGCACACTATGCTACTCTTCTGGAAACAGAAATACATGTGGAAATTATAAATTAGTAAACTGCATATGATTTAATAAATTTGACTACAATAAAACTCAAATATGGAAATAATGCACAACTTATGTGTACATGTTTTACTAACTTATGTTATTTGGCTATAGATTATAGGCACTGAAACGCCACTGTATTTTCATTTTTACTCTCTTTGTAGTATGTGTCCTCATGATTTCTCCATTCAGCTAAGTCAATATGGAATCTGAAAACTGTTGTCTGGAGCAAATATTTATGGATGAGTTATAAAGTCTGAGAAGTACAGGTTTCTAGTGGAAACATGAACAGCTTCTTATCGCTAATGGCACAAACCACTCTTGTAATGATTCTGTGGAGAACTGTCAGCATGATGAAAAGCATGAGGCTGTGTTTATGGACTGCTTCTCCAGTCTCAGATTCTCCAAAACACTGGGTAAAACTGATGTCAGATTTAGATAATTTTAGATAATATTGCATTCAATCCAATCATAAACATAGCTTGGATTATAAATATTGCACATGAATATACAGTATACCTTAATAATGTGAGGAGCCATTTGCCATAGTCACAAAAGTTTAGAAATTTAACTTGGGATTAGTGGTTCACATCTATAATCTGGTTACTTGGGAAGATTGTAATCCCAGGCCACCTAGCCAAAAGTGTGAGACCCTATTTGAAAAAGAAAGCAAAAGGACAAGAAACATAGCTCAAATGATAGAGCACTTGCTTGGCAAGTGTGAAGCCTTGAGGTCAATCACTAGAACTACAAATAATGTTTGTAAACTTAAGTTTTAACAGAATATTTTGAAAAGTATCATCACTTAGATCAGGATAACTGCAGAGTAGGAATCCAAGGACTTGTAAGAGGTGTGTGTTTGTGTGTGTGTGTGTGTGTGTGTGTGTGTGTGTGTGTGTGTGTGTGTGTGTGTGTGTGTGCGTTTTAAAGCTTGCTTATTATCACTAAAATTACAGATGTTGGAAAACATATTGATATAATTTTACATTTTAAGGTCAAGTCCATCTGACCTCCTCTTAGGGCTTACAAAACTTGCATTTGATACTTCCTTCTTCCCCCAGGTATTGTCAGGATGGTATAATTACCAGGGAAATAGGGATCATTACCCTGAATTTGGTTTTCAAAGTACATGTAATACTGTAACTGTAGCTTTCTGCTTTTGAATATTTCCCCCGACTGTTTTATTTAAATATTAGCTCACAAAGTCTTATATCACCTAATCCATGTTATCATAATAAATGAAAGAATTTAGTGATGAATAAAACATAGCAATACAACATAAGTGAAACAATGAAAATTAAAGTTATATACATATGAATCAGCTCATTCACTGTCTTTAAATAGGGACTGGATTTGTGAAGAGCACTAAAATCACCACTGAACACTCTTACTGTGATATGCAGAAACCAAGTGCTTCACAGCCCATGCAGTTCAGTAGTCTGGCTTCAGGTCTGAGTTTTGCTGAGAACTGATGTGAGCTGGTACAAGTGACGTGTCCTGTCTTTTCTCCAGAGAAAGGACAAGTTTCCCTGAACAGATAAGACACTCTTTGCTGGTCATCATGTTCCAATTTCTCTTTCCTGTGAGCATCATTCTTATTACTCAGAGTCTATTACCTAGTTTTCACTATCTCCAATATTTCATGAAGTTTTCCTGCCTGGGAAGTGGTGACAGATTGGCCTACCACTTGTTGGTAACTTCTGTCCTTAACAAATGCTTCTTTGCTGATCTTTAGTCCTTGGTTTAGTATAGCCTCAAAACTTTCCTCAGGCTTGCTTTTCTTTCTCTTTCATTCTTCCTTGATAACATGCTTAAAATACCATAATTTCTTTTCTTCATAGATTTCCTACTAATTAACGTTAATTAATAGATAGATAAATATTTAATAGATAAATAGATAAATATTTTCTATTCAAAAAAGTTTTTTTTTCAACCACAAATATGAAAACAGTCTTGGCTTTCAACATCAGTCTACTTTTTCTATTCTTTCTATATGTAAGTGTTTGTCCTATGTTACATATTTTCCCCAAATTTTTCTCCTGGCATTATTTCTTTTGATTCAGTGCTTTGCTCAATTTACTCTTCTGTTATTAAAATGTATAAACATTGAGATCATCATTCAAACACAAGTAGGTTTTGTAATCACACAGAGTCTTCACTAGGTGGTTTCGATACATTTCAGACAATATGATAAAAAAAATCAACATCTTAGGATATCCTTATTTCTAGGACTTCCATTATAATGTTTCTAAGATTCTTTAATAATAATACTAAATGACCATTAACTGAAACTCTTTTAAAGGTTTTTATATTTTCCTGGAATAAGTCATAATCTAAACAGAACTTCATCCTAACACATGTGACTCATTTAAGAAATATGTGTGTAGGGGCTGGGAAGGTGGCTCAGTGGTAGAGCGCTTGCCTTGCATGCATGAGGCCCTGGGTTCGATTCCTCAGCACCACATAAGCAAAAAGAAAAAAGCCGGAAGTGGCGATGTGGCTCAAGTGGTAGAGCGCTAGCCTTGAGCTGAATAGTTAAGGGACAGCGCCCAGGCCCACAGTTCAGGCCCCACGACCAGACCAAAAAAAAAAAAGAAAAAAAAAAAGAAATATGTGTGTATAAATCAAATTAACACCAGCTAATCAAATAGGAAGACTGGGTGTAATTATATGTTTTTAGAAAGATTCTTTAACTTTTCAGAAAAGATTTCCCATAAAAAGTGATTTCTAAGAAATTTAATTCACAATTCTTCAGTTCCCAACTACTGAAGGGGCCTGCTATTTTAAAGATGATCTATACAAAATGTTTAACCAATAGTCTAGATTTGTAACACTTCCTTCTAGCAAAAACACTCATCCAAAGTTCCTTAGATAAAACTACTTAGGTTATATGTATATACACATGTGTAAAAGTATACATATATGTGTATGTGTGCATGTACTGAATTATTTCTGCTTTCCCTAGACCATCACATTTCTAACTTCCTTTGACATTTACTCAAATTGAGAAAAGATGTACACAAATTCATCTCCTCATTATTTTACACAGTTACCAAAAGTGTTGATTTCAAATTAAGTTTGAATCTCAAACAATTTGTTTGGTAATGATATACTGGTAGAAGCTGCTAACTATATCCGTCCTCCAACTCTTTCTCCCTTTGGCTCAACTTGTCCAGCCTTCCTTTGCGTCATCACTTCATAGCATCTCTGTTGAGAAAGTACACTCCCATATATCATGTCTATGTCGATGGGTGCAGCCCAATGTCATGGCTGAAGTTTCCAAGGCTCATGTTTAACCTCAAAAGACAGAGAAAATGGAGGCCACTAAGTGTCAACAGAATGGCAGAACAAAAGACAGTATTGGGTACCTGATGATATCATCACCCCTTGGATAATTTCATGACCTGAATCCTAATTTTCCATGTCTCCTTTGTTGGCTGTATGTAAGGACTAAATAAAAGAATAGTTGGATCCTAATCCTTGACAAAAGGTACCAATGATTGATGACTTTTCCATGGTCCAACGGGCAGCTCAGGTCTCCTACCCAAGAAATGTTTCTAAAGGGTTATATGAATTCTAAAGCCTACATTGATTAATGTTTAGTTGAGTAACTTGTTCCATACCATGTGATAAATTAACTACCAAGTAGGAATCAACCTTCCCAATCCCAGGGCATCCATGACTTCTTCAATGTGTCCAGTCACACTGGCAGCTGAGTCACATTCAGATCATGAGTCCAGCTGATCTCTGTTTGCTAACAAAATTGCTGATCCAACTTTTCAAATGGCTCAGCAAAGGGATCTGAACTTATAAAACATCTAGCAGGCACCCTCATTCCCAAGCAGACAGAAGATTGTAGGTGGTTCTGAACCTGTTGGGAAACCTCTCTGTCCCACAAGATTCTTAGATGCTATCTACAAACACATGGATGTATCCTGTTGCTTGCTTTTGAATTCCATGGGGCTCTTTGTGCTAATTTCAGTATCACTGCTCTTATTTGTCCCATCTTATTACAATGATAATACAAAAACATTTAGCCTCAAGCACAAAATGGAGTTTTAAGAAGGGAAAGAAAGAGGGATTGCTGTGCTTTATCTGTTTGAACATTCCATGATTTCAACACATTTATCAAAGCTTAAGTAATTTATGTCTTGGCAGGGTGTATCAATTTCACAAAGCACACACATTAGCAAGATACAATGATATCATATTAGCTTTTTCTGCATCTTACAAAAGAGCTCAAAAAGATTAATAAAAGCTCAAACCTTCATCAATTAAATGAAGCAGGTGGAAGGAAGGAGGGAGTCCAATAAGACTGTAGTTCATTTCAGTTCTTTTGTTTTTTGGGGGGAGTTGAAGATGACAGGTTCAAATCATTCATCATAACAAGCTGAAGTTGAATTTCACTGATAATTAAATGCCTTTTCCCCCCAAGAGGCAGAGAGCTTGCAATGAATTACATAGCAGCAGATGTGAGAACTGTCACAAATTATGGAAATAATTTATAAACTAAAAGGCATCTTCCCCTGAAAACATTATATCAGAAGAGACTTTTTTTCAAGTATATCTGCTGCATATCTTTTTAATTAGCATCTTATTATGAAAGAATTTTAGTTTATAGAAAAGTTGAACAGTAGAAGAGTTCTTATATGGCTTCTTCCAGTTTTCTCCATTGTTAATATCTATTACTCTGATGCATTTGACACAAGTAATGAACCAGTACTGCCACATTATTATAAATTAACCCTTACACTTTACTTGGACTTCATTATTTTATTTTCTTAAAGCCCTTTTGTCTGTTTGTTCCAGAATCCTATCCAAAAAGGCAATCTATTTGGTCACTGTGAAACCTTAGCTTGTCTTGAATGAGATCGTTTCTTAGATTTTCTTTCTTTCATGTGACCTTGAATGTTTTGATAAATGCTGGTCAGATATTTTTTAAAGTGGTCTTCAACTTGGTTTTGTCTAGTGCTTTCCCCATAATTAGTCTGAGATGATAGGTTTTGGCAAGGAAGAACCCAGATACAAAGTCTTGTTAACATTCAAGGGTACATGCCAGCAACTTGACAATATTGTCATTGATCTTGATTCTGTGGTTTAGGTAGGAAAGAGTCTTAACAAAAAGTCTTGCTTTCATAATTCTCATAACGCTTGAAGATTTTTCTTAAACTTCATGTAATCTAAATTTAATTCAATGATACCTTGGTTCAGGATTGATTTTTTAAAATAAAAATGAACATTTTAATGTATAATTTTGCAATATTCTTTTTTTTTTAATTGTGAAAATACCATACAGAGGGGTTACAATTACATGGGCAAGATAATGAGTACATTTCTTATCAAGCAAGATAATGAGTACATTTCTTATCAAGCATTGTTGCCTCCTCGTTTGTTTCCCCTTCCTATCCTTTTCCATCTCCCCCTACCCTCCCCCGCAATATTCTTTTTTTTTGGGTCCGGTTGTGGGGCCAGAACTCTGGGCCTGGGCGCTGTCCCTCAGCTCTTCAGCTCAAGGCTAGCGCTCTACCACTTGAGCCACAGCGCCACTTCAGGCTTTTTTCTTTTTGCTTATATGGTGCTGAGGAATTGAACCCAGGGCCTCATGCATGCAAGGCAAGCGCTCTACCACTGAGCCACCTTCCCAGCCCCCCCCAGCAATATTCTTGAATAACAAAATTTTCGGTTTTTAGGAACTGACAAATGCTTTCTAAATTATGTTGGCAGTTTTATGTTACAAATGTGTCTATCACCAACATTATTAGTATTATTATTTTATTTTATATTTAATATTAATTCCTTAAAATTGGGCTTACTTTGATAATTAATAGCACCACAATGAAGAACATATTCTGTACACATCTTGTATAAATTAGAATTATTTGTGAACTGCATCAGAATCACGTGTCCTTTCCTAGTAGGAGACAGTCCATGCACAATAATAAATTTTATATGCCTAATGAAAAACAAGCAGTTTTTAGATGGGAACTTCTTTGCAAGACAAATTGTTTACCAAAGGTAATGAAACTAATGAAAGACACCCTCACAGAGTAACTTGATTTCCTTCCCTCCCTCCCTCCCTCCCTCCCTCCCTTCCTCTCTTCCTTCTTTCCTTCCTTCCTTCCTTCTTTCCTTCCTTTATTTTTTGACAGCATCTTACTTTGTAACTCTACAAAGGGTCACTTGAACCTCACCATGTAGCCTTGAACATGTGATCCTCCCGCCTCAGCCTCCAAAGTGCTGGGATTGCAGGTTTAATTTGGTTTCTTTTGAGTTTTAGGACAATCAGATCTTTGACATAAGTACAGAAAAAACATTTTCTCTATGCCTGTCATAACAATAGCTTTGCTACTTCTGTTTAGCTACATGCTAGGCTGGTGTCTAAACTGTGAGAGGGAAAGATTTTTCAATACCAAATAATAATAAAAGTTATGACAGCAATAAATAATAACAGAAATTTTAAACTTTCAACTTCTGGAGCTCAAATTCTATTTAATACCAACATACCATTATCAGTACAAATAACTTCATCATATAGCTTCCTTAATAAATGTTATTTTTCTTAGTTAAAAAGACCCCCAAAGGAAGTAATTTTGCTGTTCTAGGCTACTAGTTAACACTTGTACATGACACATTTATTCAGCACTTACTGACTCTTCGTGCACATGGTAACAGGGGAGTAGGGTACACCTGGATTTCCTAAATAATTCCAGCTGAACCCTTTAAACCCTCTGCTTCTAAATATGCTTCTCCTGACTTAGCAGGAAAACACTAGATGATTTTCTATTTTGTTAACATACCCTGCTTAACACAGCTTAGAACTAGTTCCATCAATATATGTACTTTTTGTTATTTTTGCAGGACTACATTCATTATTCAATGATGTGCACTCGAGTGTGTGTGTGTGTGTGTGTGTGTGTGTGTGTGTGTGTGTGTGTGTGTGTGTGTGTGTGTGTGTGTGTGTGTGTTGGGCCTGGGCACTGTCCCTGAGATTTTGTGCTCAAGGCTAGTGCTCTACCCCTTGAGCCACAGCTATACTTCTGGCTTTTTTTTGTAGTTTAGTGGAAATAAGTATCTTATAGACTATCCTGCCCAGATCGACTTCAAACTTCGCTCCTTTGCTCCTCAGACCTCAGCCTCCCAAGTGGCTAGATTATAGGCATAAGCCACCAACATCAGACTATTTGATTAACTTTTTGTCTATACCTGCCATGACAAGAGTGCTACTGAATTCCCATGCAAATCACTGGACTGAGTGGAAAAGTGGAATGTCCCGATAGCATCTGTCTACAGTAGAAAGAATCTGTTCCCCTATCTTTCAATAACTGAATTTATCAAATCAGATAAATTGCTCCAAGGGTTGAAGGAATGAATGAAAGATGCAGGGACAATCAGCCCAGTCAGGACAAGCAAGGCCAAAGCTGAGACAGGAGCAATACTGCTTTGGTTTCCTAGAAGTGCTTAGAGTCAGAAAGATAAAAGTGACATTTGGCACAGTTACTAAACTGTCCCAGGACCTTGTGTAAACATGCCCTTTTTCTGTATCTGTTTATTTTTTTTAACAGTGAAATTGTAAAAGGCCTAAGGGTTGCATTTTTAAAGAGACAAAGAGGTCTGTGAGATGGAAAGAGACAAGGGAAATTCATTGACAGGAACTGTTGAAGGAGATGAGGACCATAGAGCAGAGCAGAAATGAGACTTGCACTGTGCTCTAGCACGTGTGCATTCACTTATTCAGCACCAGCTTTTCAAATATATTCTGGATACCTGCATTTGTGTTCTTGAAATGGGGAGTATGCTGTTGAACAGACAAAACAGTCTTTATGTATTTTGTATTTATGCAACTTGTACAATAAAATTGAGAAGAAACATTAAAGACATATTCTAGTTGTTGTTTTGTTGTATATGTGTGTGTATTAATATAACAGGGAATGTGGAGTATTGATTCTAATATAAGAAATAAAATAATAGGGTAAGGATTGAACAAGACCTGAGCATTTGACATTTTTATTCAGATGAGAGAAATGAAGTCTAAGATTTACCAGTTAGTAAATCAACTGCCTGGCCAGTAATCCTAGCTACTCAGGAGGCTGAGATCTGAGCATCAGGATTCAAAGCCAGCCTGGGCAGGAAAAGTCCATGAGACTCTTATCTCCAAATAAACCACCAGAAAACAGGAAGTGGCACTGTGGCTCAAGTGTCTACCACTTGAGCTGAAGAGCTCAAGGACAGCACCCAGGCACAGAGTTCAAGCCCCATGACCAACAACAACAACAACAAAAACATCTACCATGGTATTTATATTCCCGTATCACTTGATCCAAATTGTATATTGATGACCCATTCCCACAGAAATTTAGGTTCCATGGTTTCCCTTATTTGCAATAATTAGTGTACATATAGGATAATCTTATCAGAGGAGCTGAAAAGCTCAAAAGCCATGTACATATGACCATATAAGATGATGCTAAGTGAAATGAATCCCAAGATGTGGACATAAGAGGTCTGTCTTTATTGTTATTGTTTTAAATGTACCATGTGATTTTATTTTTTTTGTTGTTGTTTCCTTTGTATGTTCTTTCCCCTATGGCATATTCCCTGTTGTCACTGTACTTGATTTTGGTACCCTGCATCTTGTATATACATTTGTCTAATCTGGGGAGGGGAAGGGAAAGAACAAAACGCTGAAACAAGGACACAGGATGACCCATTGCAACAAGGATACCCACAGGATAGTATATTGGAAATAAACTTTACAACTTCAGGCTGGGTGGGGGGATGGGGTGGAGAGGGGAGGAGTGTGGAAGGTGGGGGAAGGAAGGGATAGTGTGACAGCAACGAGGAAGGGAAGGAGTATCAATGATTGACAAGTAATGTACTCATTACTTTCTCATGTAACTGTAACCCCCCTGTACAGCATCTTTATAATAAAATAAAAAACATTAAAAAAGATTTGCTTATAATTATTAATGAGAGTACAATACTATTACAAAAGTATAGTTATATTTTTTCTGGTGAAAGACTAAGTTGGTGACTTTTCACAAGCTTGAACAAGCTCCAATATTCAATCTGTGTGTAGTCTCTGACTTGCAGTGCAGTGTTAGGTCTTGTCTTTCATGATTAAAACTCCAATGAACTTTGAAGGGTGAATGACTTTTAATTTTGGGTTCTGAGGTAGTCAGACCTCTGTAGAATTATTGTACAATGTTCTTCTATAATTCTATATAATTAATATCAACATACAAGTGACACTTGATAGTGAAATAAACATGCCATAGGTACATAAGAACATACTAAAATAATAAAGCTTGAACTTTGTGGTTAAAGGCGTCTGCTAATAACTAAATCTACCTACTACTCATTATTATTACAAAGGCTAAAGAATGCTTTACATGTAAAAAAAAACCAAACTATTAAAATTCCACAATAGGTACAATATGGAAGAGGCATCGATACTTCAAGGCTTCATATTTCTGTGCTTGTTCAGCACACAAAACAAATGAACAGACACTATGTTGAAAATGAACTTTACAACTTCAGTGGGGGAGGGGTATGGGAGGGAAGGGGTTGGGGAGGTGGGGAGGGAAGGGAAAGTAAGAGAAAAACAAAGGAGGGGGCAACAATGCTTGATAGACTCATTACTTTACTCATGCAACTGTAACCCCTTTTTACAATAAAAATATTTTTTAAAAAAACAAATGAACAAAATATATTTATAGTCTATAATGCTTTACCATAAAGTAATTGGTGTAACATATTTATCTTACATATATAATTATTATAAATGAAGACTATAACTATTTTAGAGCGCATCAAAAACATGTACTCCTATGTGGAACAAAGAGCAATACTTTGACTAATCACGATTGTGAGAAAGGAACTTCATGTTCCCACATGTCAATCTGTAACAAGCTAGACAAGTTGACTTTTCCTTGATAAGAAGATTGGCATACAGCAACGACACGATAGATAGATCTCTTCAAATATTTTTAGAGGCAGCTAGTTTGTGCCTCTTGATTATCCCAGAAGCATTAATGTTCTGTCAGCGTGACTGTTAGGAAGGATAACTGCCAGCATTCATAGATTTGGTCATAATACATTGTTATTGATGTAACCTATACAGGTGACTATTACTATAATTAAGTGTATTAATTTAAGCCAAGAATCCTTAGGTGACCACTGTTATATAACCTCAGATGGTCTGTGAAATCCCTTTAGAGTTGAAAAACTGTAAAACCAATAAGGAAAGATGGTCCAAAGCCTCATTTTTGTTACTTCCATAGCTTACACATTCCATAGCTTACATATGCTTTAACAATCTTGTTCTGTACCCTACTATAAAAACGAAATGACAACTTGCTCAGCAGAAAAATAAATAAATAATACTCTAGTCGAGATCGAACTCAGCATCCCATTTATTTTATTTTTTTTTCTTTGTAAATAAATCTTGAAAAGTGTTCTCTAGGTAGAGATTTTCCAGAACATCATCCCTGCTGACAACACAGGAACACGTTTCTGCAGGACAACATGCATTGCTATATTGATGATTAGTCTTATGGCTCACCCTAGGGTCATATTTCTGGTGCTCCATTACAGAACTGTCACAGCAGATTAGACAAAGAACGACCAAAAAAAAGAGATGAATAATGACAGAGTCAAACATCTATCAATGTATTAATTGCACCTATTAATATTTCATGGCACAATGTGGCTTTGTTTCAAAATTCATTTTGCAAGTTGGAAAACAAATGATTGCTTAGAGAAGAAAGCTAAACAGTGGACATGCTTCCTGCTGAGAGGGGCAAGCTCATTGTACTTTCCCAATATCTTTTAATAGCTACCCTTTACATTTTACTAAATTGATACATGAACTAACAGGAAATGTGAAGACAGAAATCTCAGCAGTGAGAGCCAAAAAAAGGCTAGATTGCAATGCTTGGCAGTAGCTTTATTGCTAAGGTTAAATATGGCAATTCTTATTTTATCTTGATGACAGTAAGCTCAAAAATCAGCAACTCAAGTACCTCTAACAAACTCAACACACATACAAAACCATGCACACTTATGCATGCATATTATTAAACACAAACATCACACACATAAACAGGTGTGTACACGCACAGAGTTCTCTACAAACACTTAAGGAGAACGGGGTCAGAAAAAATATAGAATTCATTTTGTATTAGAAGGCCAACCAAAAAACAAATTGTCAAATCAGCTGCAAGCAAGTCTTAAAGAAACCTTGTGGTAAGAGATTGCTAATTATGATGTGGTCATATTTCCCCAGTAAAACAAAGGGCAGAAGGCAATCACATTCAATGCAAGTTATGCAAAGTCAACCTAGGTACCTTTTAATTTCAGTGTCTTGTTGAGAGAGTGACAAAGCACTCAGGTGGTGCCGTCTACTTTCTTCTATATGTCCTTTAAATCTCACTCAAGTTTTGAGATGAGAGATAGGAAATCATAAATCCTACTGGACTACCATGGCCTGGAGAGACAACATAAAAATTATTCAAAAAGAGAAAGAGAAGAGCAGTCAAATGAGGAGTGGAAATGCCAGATGATTCTATTGCCATGTAATTCTGGTAGGGTTTCAGTGAGTGGGATAACACATTCAAGGGGTTGTAGGTATGCATATATAAATGATTGTTTTTGACCAGGCAGAAGTGGCTCATGCCTGTAATTTTAGTAACTATGGAGGTTGAGATCTAAGGATCACAGTTAAAAGCCAGTCCAGGTAGGAAAGTCTGTGAGTCTTATCTCCAATTACCTAACAAAAAGCTGGAAATGGAGCTTGGTTTAAGCAATAGAGTGCTAGCTTGAGCAAAGAGAGCTCAGCAATGGTGCCCAGTCCCTGAGTTCTATCCCCAGAACCAGCACTAAAATAAAGTGGTTGGTTTTTGTATGGTACCCCATAATGTACTTGACACTTTAACCTTCAGGTATCATTAGTTTTGCCATTATCTCAAACCTGATTGTGAGTCAGCTTGGCTAGGCCACAGTACAAAGTTATTCAAGTACTAATCTATAATTGATTGACTTTTTAAAATTGGGCAAAATATTAGCAGTTCTTGGTTATATTCTTACAGGACACACTAATTAATTTAATTAAGGAGTTAATGCATAGTATAATACTTTAATGTAATATTTACAGTCTATTAGGGATTTCTTTACAGAATCATATATATTTATACCTGTTTGTGTATTATGATCCAACATAAATAATTTTGTAAGACAATGGTACCCTACAAACAGTAGAGTAGTTATTTAAGAAGAATATAAAAGCATAATGTTTGTATATGAAGCTGATAATTCTGCTGAAATTATTTAGTAATAATCATTCCTGATATTTAGACTGAAATTACAGACTCTTTAAATAACCAGAGCTGATGCTGATATCTTTGTAAGGTATTTAGGCCAAGAAATAACCTTAGAAGATTAAGTGACAGGGTTCAAGATCCAAAAGACAGCTATAAATCTAGAACTGAGGTCTTTGTAGAAGGTCATGCTCTTTTTACCCTAGTAGTTTAATGGATCTGAAACCCAACCAAGCCAGACAAAAAAGAAAAGATACCTTGATTAATATATTTGCCCAATAAATTAAAAACATTTTTCTTACCACAAAGTGAAATTTATTCTAGAAGTTCATTCTAAACTATTGTAGTTTATTAAGCTAATTGTTTGAAAAGGTATGATAACAATTGCTTGACTATGCAATTCATATTTTACTCTGTATAGTGTACACAATATATATTTTATATAGTTTTTTTTTGTCATGGGGCTTGAACCTGGCCTGGGTGCTGTCCCTGAGCTCTTCAGCTCAAGACTAGCACTCTACCACCTGAGCCACAGCACCACTACCAGTTTGCTGATGGTTAATGGGAGATAAGACTCTCATAGACTTTCCAGCCAGGGCTGGCTCTGAACCATGATCCTCAGATCTCAGCCTCCTGAGTAGCTAGGATTACAGGCATGAGCCACCAGCACCCGACATAATATTTGTATTTTTAAAGAAAACTACACTGCATTGAGTTGCATTATAGTTAAAATGTATTGGAAAAAAATCCAAACAAACATTTTGGCATTGTAAGAAGAAAAGCTTTTGTCAGGTGTCAGTGGCTTACATCTGTAACCCTAGCTAATCAAGAGAATGAGATCTGAAGATCCTGGCTCAAGACCAGCTCAGGCAGGAAAGTCCAGAAGACTCTTATCTCTGATTAACCACTAGAAAGCTGTAACTCTGTGTGGTCCACTCACTCTGTAGCAGAGAGCAAGCATTGAAGGAGAAAACAACAACAACATCAAGAGTGAACGCCCAGGACCTGTATTCAAGCCCCATCACACCTTTCTTATTTCCTTAGGAGCAATCAGTTTATTTTAAACAAACAGAATATTGTTCCCATTCCAATTGGTGAGAAAGCCTTGTAAACAGAAGTTTCACTAAGGAGGATGAATTCTTTTCCGCTTCCAGATTTCACCATCAACTCCTGTTGACCAGTCCTGTGGCCTTGGGAGTTGTTGATCCAGAGAACCACCAGAGCCAATTCCTTGGAATGCCCCTCTTTAGGTATCTATTCTTTCCATCCTCTATTTTAGAGGAAAGAGTTTTTATTTTAATGTTTGGGTTTGTGTATAAATGTTGTATTTTTATGATTCAGTTTTGCCTGTTGTCTGAATTTTCTCAGAATCCAGTAGAGTACAGGGATATCTGATAATGACATTAATCACAGATTCAGATTTAAGGTTTAATGTTTCTTCAGAGAAAACAATGCAAGTGTAGAACATTGCACTTGCCACATTCTTGGCTGTACTTATTTTCATTATTATTTTTTATTGTTGTTTTTGCTTGATATTTTCTTTCATAAAATTATTGATGGGGCCTGATGTGGCTCATGCCTGTAATCCTAACTATTCAGGAGACTGAGAATTAAGAATCTTGATTGGATGCCAGCCTGGGCAGGAAAGTCCAGACTCTTATCTCCAGTTCATTACAGAAAAAGCTGGAAGTGACATTGTGGTTCAAGTGGTAAAACATTAGCCTTGAGTTTAGGGACAGTCCCCAAACCAAGATTTTGAGCCCCAAGACCCGAAAAAAAAATCTTGGTGGGGACTACTCTATCTTAATTCCGTCTCCAGTCCTTTCACAGATCTTGATTCACAGTAAGTCCTGATAAAAATAAGAATAATGGGGCTGCGAAGGTGGCTCAGTAGAGCACTTGCCTTGCATGCCTGAGGCCCTGCGTTAAATTCCTCAGCACCACATAAGCAAAAAGAAAAAAAGCTGGAAGTGGCGCTGTGGCTCAAGTGGTAGAGCGCTAGCCTTGAGCTGAAGAGCTGAGGGCCAGCGCCCAGGCCCAGAGTTCAGGCCCCAGGACTGGACCCCCCCCAAAAAAAATAAAATAAAATAAACAAATCTATCAATGTATAACTCCATGGACCTTTCAAAACATTTCAATTCCTTAGACTTACTCTTAGGCCATTTTGGAAAATGTTTTAAATCCTAGTTAAAATTTAGTCAATAACAAGAAATAAGAAGTTAGAAGTTGGGTATGGAATGGAATAGTAAATAATGATAATTTGATTTGATAGAAAAATAATGAAACATAAAACATTTTGAAATAATATTGGAAAAGTTGTTAATAATTACTAAAAGATAATTTACAAAATGTTATAAAAATAATGAATTAGGTTACCTTCCTTTATCCACTATCTATTGTCAGTATTAACATATAGACTGTTACCTTTCACCTAGATCTGTTTACTGTTGTAATGAATAGATCTACTTTAATTGAACCAGGAAAAGTATACAATATCAGTTTTGCATTTTATAGGATATAATTTAGTACCTCTACAATAACACAGAGTGATTGAAAATAAGGATAGAAAAATTTAAAAATAGAGTAGAGATATTGAGTTCTTTGTTACAATGCAAGTGACCATAATACTTCTTCTTATAATCTCTACTGGGCTGGCAATCTGTGTGATTCCATGACAGTTTCTACCTTGCTGACAATTGACATAGCTACACATATATTCAAGGAGTTCCGTTTCAGTCATCTGATACCTAGATGAGGTCATTTGTGGTTTCTTTCTTGGCAACTGTGGTAATTTAAAAATGAGATTGCAATCTCTTCAATTTCTCTGATAGTCTCTTACTATCCTTCACTTTTTTCCCACCAAAATTTGTCTCAAAGCTGGCTCAAAATACCTGGCAAAATTCAAACAGGCCAGAACATATCACCCAGTGAATTTTCTAAATTGAAATAAATAAAATAAAAGCTCTTAAATAGCCCCTTAATGGTAAACCAAAGCAGTTTTCTCATACTTTCATTTTCCCTCCTTGAAGCCAGCTTTTTCTCTCATCCTTTTTCTTCCTTTCCTTTCCTTTCTTTTGTTTCCTTTCCCTCTTTTCCCTTTTCTCCTTCCCTTTCTTTCTTTCTTTCTTTCTTTCTTTCTTTCTTTCTTTCTTTCTTTCTTTCTTTCTTTCTTTCTTTCTTTTTGTGCAGTACTAGGGTTTGAACTCAGGTTGGGCACTGCCACTTTGCTTTTAGGCTGTTGTACTCTTCCACTTTAGCCACAGCTCCACTTATGACTTTTTGCTAATTAACTATAGATAACAAGAAGTTTTTTTATTATGCTGTTTTCAGTTATAGCTTTTATTCTTTCTTTTTTCCTTTGATTTATTCCTTTTTGTAGTGTTTTTGAGTTTTGAAGTTTTTGTCTTGCATATAAGTTTATCTGATTTGGGGATAGGAAGAGGCATCACAGAAATGGTGGGACAAAGGATGAAATTCAGCAGTGATACTCACTAGACACTATGTTGGAAATACACTTTATAACCTGGGCAGAGGGAAGGGTCAGGAGGGGGAAAAGTGGGAGAAAACCACTTTTCAAAAAGAAATTTACTCATTGCCTGACTTATGTAACTGTAACCCCCTCTGTACATCACCTTTACAATAAAGTTTAAATTAAACAAAAAAACACATACACTTTCCTGTCCAGGCCTCTTTCAATCTATGATTCTCAGATCTCAGTCTCCTGAGTAGATGGGATTACAAGCAAGAGTCACTAGTGCCTGACTGAAGCATTTCTAGAATTCCAATATATTCACGAGATACCAATGCCACTTATTAATACACAATGGTATATGAGTTCAAACCCATGGAATTGGAATCATGGGTCACAGATAGTCATTATAACACCTGCCTCAAAACAGATCATGGAAGCATCACTTCCATAATGTCTTTTGATAACTAGTCAAGCAAGTCATGTCAAAATTTTAGGTACCCTGCCGGGCGCTGGTGGCTCACGCCTGTAATCCTAGCTACTCAGGAGGCTGAGATCTGAGGATCGCGGTTCAAAGCCAGCCCGGGCAGGAGAGACCGTGAGACTCCTATCTCCAATAAACCACCAGAAAACTGGAAGTGGCGCTGTAGCTCAAGTGGTAGAGAGCTCGCCTTGAGCTGAAGAGCTGAGGGACAGCGCCCAGGCCCAGAGTTCAAGCCCCACGACCGACAAAAAAAAAAAAAAAAAAAAAATTTAGGTACCCAGAACTGCTCTTCTATAATCACGCTTGAACTGCTTTGTGTCCCTGCATTAGTCTCAATTCCAAGACCGAGACACTGTTTTTTTTTTCTTTACTATATTCCTAAGACCTGGAATAACATCACAAATAAGGCTCCAATTTTATTTCCTTATTGAGTAAATGACTAGGTTCAGCTTTCCCCTGAGATTTCCCTGAAGATTGTGTAATGACATATTATTCTTGGCTGGTACACAAATAGTTGTATAAAATCTTCAAATTATCAGGAATGAAATCTGTGAGTTTCAACTGATTATTTTTTCAAAACTAAAAGGCACACTTGAGGAAGGAATGAAGTAATATACAAGCAATTTTTTTTGGTGGAGTCTTGGCAGTTAATTGGCCTTTGGGGATCACAAGAAAGTCCTAGCCTCAGTTCTGGAGGAGAAGGGTTATTGTATTTGGATGAGGGATAGGTCAGATCATAGAGGGAGCTGGAAAAGGAAGGTTTGTGGTACCTTCTCTAAAGTGTAAGATTATTAAGAGAAATGTTCTCTGATGTCCAAGGGAGAACTAACCTAGTATCCACAGAATTGCCAAGGAATGGGTAACTTTTCCAGATGAGTTCATTTCAAAGCCAAGGTTAAGTATAAAAGAAGCTTCTCAGATAAATTACAGTATTGAAGGAAGATCTGATTACTTCTGATAGCTAGTGTTCTGGATATGACTCTCATCAGACAAAGGCTACATTTTTTTTTTTTACTATAGTATATTTAGTTTTCAGAATAAAATTAACAGTCTATTAAATAAAACAGAATACTTCATCACCAGTGTGTTTTGGGGGTGTGATGAGTAACAGTGGCCTGCTAGTCCTTATAAACAGAGAAGTATTAAGAGATGAACTGGTCAACTTGCTAATTAAATACAGTTCAATAAGGTGCTGACTGAGCAAACTCTCTGGTGACATCTGCTAAAACTGAGACCATGCAGGGAGTAGCAGGAAGTGGTTGTAGAAGGAATATGTGGGCAGAAGGCAGTTGTCCACTGGCTGAAAAACCACAGGAAATGTAAATGTCTTTTAATTTTTTTGTATATATTTTTATTGTAAAAATACTGTACAGAAGGGTTACAGTTACATGAGTAATGTAATGAGTACATTTCCTATGGAGCTTTGTTAGCTCCTCCTTTGTTTTTCCCCTACCATCCTTTCCCTCTCCACCTCCCCAACTCCTCCCTCCACCCCCCTCCTCCCCACCCCAGTAGTAAAGTTCATTTTCAACATAGTGTCTTGTACATCTGTCTCATTTTTCCAATGGGTCAACCTGTATCCTTATTTCAGCATTTTGTTATTTCCTTCCCCCTCCCCAAATTAAAATCTTTTATTGTAAAGGTAATGTACAGAGAGATTACAGTTACATAGTCAGTTAATAAGTACATTTTTTTTTTTTTTTTGGTCCGGTCGTGGGGCCTGAACTCTGGGCCTGGGCGCTGTCTCTCAACTCTTCATCAACTCTTCAGCTCAAGGCTCGCACTCTACCACTTGAGCCACAGCGCCACTTCCGGCTTTTTTTTCCTTCCTGCTTATATGGTGCTGAGGAATTGAAACCAGGGCCTCAGGCATGCAAGGCAAGCGCTCTACCACTGAGCCACCTTCCCAGGCCCAATAAGTACATTTTATTTTGAACAGTGTGACCTCTCCCTCATTTTCTCCTAGTTTTTTTTTCCCCTCCCATCCCCCTAACCCCTTTCCCCAAGTTGTATAGTTCATTTCCATACCATTTCACTCATGTGGAATCTACAAAGTTAGTGTCATAGAAATTGAGAGTAGAAGGGTGGTTACCTGAGGCTGGGGCAGGGGAAAATGTATAAAGAGAGCCTGGTCAGTGAGTATTGAGTTACAGTTAGATTAGAGCAAAAAGCTCTATGGTTCTATCACACAGTAGGGAGAATACAAACAATATGGATGTGTAACCATACATTTTTAAAACCAATATGAAAAGTGTGTGTGTGTGTGTGTGTGTGTGTGTGTGTGTGTGTGTGTGTGTGTGTGTGTGTGTGTGTGTGTGTGTGTGTGTGTGTGTGAATACTGGAACTTGAACTCCGGGCCTCCCACTCGTATTTGGCTTTCTCACTCAAGGCTAGTGCTCTACCACTTGAGCCACACCTCCACTTTCAGATTTTTGCTGGTTAACTAGAGATAAAAGTTTCTCAAGAATGAGTCTGAGCTGATTTTGAACTGAGGCCCTCAGATCTCAGTCAGCTAGCCTCCTGAGTAGTTAGGATTATAGATAACTAGAATCCTGGTAAGAAAGGATTTTTGAGAGTTTTCACAACAAAGAAATGATAATTGGTTGAGTAGGTAAATATGTTCAGTCTGTATAGATGTGAACATTACATTTTACCCCATTAATATATACAACTTTCTGTGTATCTGTCAAATTTTTAAAAATACAGTGTGTCTCCAAATAAATTATACTTTCCTCCACTTTTTCCACTATGGAAATATTATATTTCCACTTATTTCAAAGGATAAATAAATAAATAGCATTCAACTCCTTGCTTTCCTCTTTTCCTTGTTTATACTTTTCAGTGTTTTTGTTTGGTTTTCTTCATTGTTTGCCCTGTGAATGTGCTAGGCTTCCCACTCTTTGTCACTAGATATGTTACTCAGACAATTCCAGCCACCTATTCCGGCCACTGTAGTCAATTACTAGAATATTTAAAATTGTTAATTAATGATTTCTTTTTCTACTACACATCAGTGGGAGAGACTCCACATTAAAAGTGTGGAAGTTCTTTCACTATAACCATTGGCCAGGCTAAAATCCTCAGTTTAGGCTTGCAATGGGAACAGGTTGGATGGATTAGAATTACAATTAGGGAGTGACCCTGTTGATGAGAATTAGAGACAAGATATTCAGACTTCCATGTACCACAGCCTAACTTTATTGATGAAATATCCTCTGTGATGTGTGGTATGAATTTGCCATATGACTTGCAGATATTGATACTTCTTTAATTTTTCCATCCATGTGAGAATTCTTTTGTTTCATCTGCAGAGATGTCCACCAACAACCAGACAAGATTTGCAATGGTCTGCCCTAGGGACAATCTGAGGACAACAGAAGACAGACTTTGTGCTTGGTAACAGAAGGGAGATTTCACTACATGGATTGATCATACAGAGCAGCCTGCTCCTATGATGATGTTATAGGTTGAATTGTGTTCTTCTGAAAGACAGACTGAAGTCTGTTGAGGCAACATTAATGGAGAATAAGCTTGAAATTTTCCTGAGCAAACAAAACCAGCTAGACCTTAAAAAAGAGCCTTAACCTTGCTTAAACTGCAAATGTAGCATTTCTGGAAAAAAAAATGCTTGAGTTAAAGAAAAACAAAACAGCAAATCAAAAGCAGTCAATGAATATATGATTATATGATCAGGGACTTGCCAATAAAGTAAATTAAAAACAACAATTTTAGCTGGGTGCCAGTGGCTCACACTTAAAATCCTAGCTAGTCAAGAGGCTGAGATCTGAGGATCGCAGTTCAAAAACGGTCTGGGCAGGAAAGTCTGTGAGACTCTTATCTTCAGTAAACAATCAGAAAACCGGAAGTGGCACTTGACTCATGTGGTAAAGTGCTAGCCTTGCTGAAGAGCTGAGGGACAACGCCCAGGCACAGAGTTCAAGCCCCAGGACTGACAAAAAAAAACCCAACAAAACAAAACAAAAAAACCAAAAACACACACACACAACAATTTTATAACTGTTCTCAATCAAATATGTACCTGTTTTACTTCTACTTTCACACATTACACAATTGTTGTCAACATTTTATCAATACAGCACTTAAATACAACACTTTGGTTTGATGCTTCCCAGCTCTTGAATTGTTGTTTACTCAAATAAGAATTTCTTTTGAAATTTTTTTGGTAGTGCTGGTATGTAAACTCTCAGGGCTTTACACTTGCTAGGTGAGTGTTCACCTGAGCCATTTTGCAGTACTTTTTGCATTAGTTACCTTTTGCATTACGTCTTGCTTTTGTGCCCTGACAGCCTGGACTGTGATCTTCCTATTTGTATTTCCTGAGTAGTTGGCATGACAAATGTGTACCATTGTATCCAGGATTTTTAATGGTTAAGATGAGGCTTTCAAAAACTTTTTGTCTATGTTGGCCCCAAAGTATGATTCTCCTGATCTCACCTTCCCAAGTAGATAGTACTTGAGTTGCTGGTACCTGGTCTTACTTTCTATACTAAAGAAACATTACTTTTCTAACTTGGGAAAATAAATAATTCAAGCAATTGGGAAAAATAAAATGAAAGCAAACTAAGAGGTAAATGATCAAAGTAATTCTCCTCAGAGGAAATATATTCAGCTTCACTACTAATCAAATAAGTACAAATTAAGCAGCAAATGCTTTTTAACAGACTAGAAATCATGAAATAAGAGCTGAGTGCCAGTGGCTCACACCTGTAATCCTAGTACTCAGGATGCTCAAATCTGAGGATTGTGGTTTGAAGCCAGCACAGGCAGCAAATCCTCATGGGACTTTTATTTCTAATTAACCACCATAAATTGGAAGTGGTGCTGTGGTTCAAAGTGGTAGAACCCCATCTTTGAAAAAGAACTCAGGAATGTTACTCAGGCCCGAGTTCAAGCCCTACATCAGACAAAAAATAACAACAACAAAAAAAAAATACAAAAACCATCATGAAATGTATAAAAACTATATTTTCAAAGTGAAATGACAATATCCAGTGTGTGACAAGATGTTTTTCCTGCTTTGTCATGGTAATATTAGTAGAGCATTTTGAGGATGCAATTTATATTTTGTACAAAGGTCCTAAAATTCGCTATTCCTTGTGATATAATAAATGCATTTAAGAAGCACTATCCTTGGAAAATTTTTCCATTTCCAGCTGTGATTGATGTATGCACAGTGATTCTCTGTAGTGATATTTTTTCTTTAGTCACGTGTATAAATCAAAACCTCGAGCTTGTAAAGGAAATAGTAACTTTGTATATTTATACTTAAAAGCTTACTATGTTTTATTTTAAAATGCTAATCAGCTTAAATAAGATGGGGCAATATTTATTTCTGTAATGCTTGGTCAAAATATATACGAAATTGTTTGTGAGGTGCTCTTTTAATTACATTGCATTTTTTCCATCTGGTTCATTAATCCTATATTTTAAAATTTTTTATTTTATTGTAAAGATGCTGTACAGAGGGGATGCAGTTGCATGAGTAAGGCAATGAGTACATTTATTGATGAGCATTGTTACCCCTTCCCTTGTTCTCCCACTATCCCTTCCCTCCACCCCTCCCTTTTTCCTTTCCCCACCCTGAAGTTTTAAAGTTCATTTCCTGTGGGTATCATCTTTGCAATGGATCATCTTGTGTCCTTGTTTCAGGGTTTTGTTATTCCCCTTCCCCTCCCCAGATTAGACAAATGTATATACAAGATACAGGGTACAAAAATCAAGTACAGTGACAACAGGGGATATACCACAGGAGAAGAACATATAAAGGAAACAAAAAAAATCGTAGTACATTAAAAACAACAACAACAAAGAAAGACCTCTTGTGTCCAATCTTGGGGTTCATTTCACTTAGTATCATGTTATATGGGCATATATGCATAGCTTTTGAGCTTTTCTGCTCATCTGATAAAATTATCCTAGATGTGTACTAATTTCTGCAAATGAGAGAAACCATGGGACCTATATTTCTTTGGGTCTGGCTTACTTTACTTAGTATGATTTTTTCCAAGTCTTTCCATTTCCTGACAAATGGGGTAGTGTCATTCTTTCTGATGGAAGCATAGAATTCCATTCTATATAGAATAGAATTCATACACAAACACACACACACACACACACACACACACACACACACACACATCACATCACATCACATCACATTTTCCTGATCCATTCATCTACTTAGGGCCATCTGGGTTGGTTCCATATCTTAGCTATGTTGAATAATGTGCAATAAACATAGTTGTGCTGGTAGCTTTAGTATGGCCATGTTTGTGATCATTTGGGTAAATACCCAGTAGTGGGATTGCTGGGTCATAAGGGAGCTCTATGTGTAGTCTTTTCAGGAACCTCGATACTTCTTTCCAGAGTTGTTGAACAACTTTACACTCCCATCAGCAATGCAGTAGGGTCCACTTTAAGGAACATCCCCTCCAGCATCTGTTGTTATTAGATTTCTTGATTATAGCCATTCTAACTGGGGTGAGTAGAATCTCAATGTTGTTTGAGTTTGCATTTCTTTTATGGCCAGAGATTTTGGGCGTTTCTTCATGTGTCTATTGGCCATTCTTATTTCTTCTTCAGAGAAATCTCCCTTTAAGTCTTTAACCCACTTTTTAATGGGGTGGTTGTTTCTTTGAGGATTTGTTTTTGGAGGATTTAAGTTTTTGAGTTCTAAGTATATTTTAGATGAGGACCTTGTCTGTTGTATAGCTAGTGAAGATCTTCTCTCAGTCTGTGGGCTTTCTATTGATCTTACTGACTAAGTCCTTTGCCATGCAGAAGCTCTGTGGTTTAATGCAATCCTATTTGTCCAACTTTTTTTTGAGTTGTGTTTCTGGGTCTTTATTAAGAAAATTCCAGCCTGTGCCAAGGAGCTCTGGAATTTCTCCTATTCCTTCCTGTAATGTTTTCAGGGTGTCTGCTTTTACTTCAAGGTCTTTGATTCATTTGGAGTTGACTCTGTCTCCCTTGTCGAAGATTAGGTGGCTATAGATCTGTGGGTTCATTTCTGGGTCTTCAGTTCTATTCCATTGGTCCTCAGTTCTGTTCTTGTGCCAGTACCAAGCTGTTTTGATTACTATGGCTTTATAGTAAAGTTTGAAGTTTGGTATTGATATTCCTCCAGCACTGTTCTTTCTGTTAAGGATTGTTTTGGGGGTCTATTTGGGGTCTTTTATTGTTCCATATGAATTTTTGGGTTGCTTCTTCTATTTCATTGAAGAATGATGTTGGGGGGCTGAGAAGGTGGCACAGTGGTAGAGCGCTTGCCTTGCATGCATGAGGTCCTGGGTACTTTTCCTCAGCACCACATAAGCAGAAAAAGCTGGAAGTGGTGCTGTGGCTCAAGTGGTAAAGCACTATCCTTGAGCTGAAGAGCTGAGGGACAATGCCGAAGCCCAGAGTTCAGGCCCCACAACTGACAAAAAAAAAAAAAAAAAAAGAATGAGGTTGGGATATTGATGAGTATTGCATTAGGCTTATCCTAGGGACTAGAAAATGTTGGAATTGAATTTGTAGATAGCCTTGGGAAGTATTGCCATTTTCACGATGTTGATCTTTCCAATCCAGGAGCATGGGAGGTTTCTCCATTTTCTAAGTTCTGCTTTGATTTCCTTTTTCAGGTTTTTAAAATTTTCATCATAGAGGTCCTTCACTTCTTTGGTTAAGTTAATTCCTAGGTATTTTACTTTTTGTGGGGCTATTACAAATGGAGTTGCTTTCTTGTTTTCAGCCATGCTTTTCTCATTATTGGCATACAGAAAAGCCATTGATTTTTGAGGGTTAATTTTATATGCTGCTACTTTCCCAAAGTTTTGAATCAGCTCGAGTAATTTGGGATTGGAGTCCGTGGGATTCTTTGAATACAAGATCATGTCATCTGCAAAGAGGGAGAGTTTCACTTCATCTTTCCCTATTTAGATCCCTTTTATGTTTGCATCTTGTCTTATTGCTGTAGTTAGGCATTCTAATACTAAATTAAGAGAAGTGGAGAGGGTGGACATCCTTGTCTCATTCCTAAGTTGAGAGGAAATGGCTTTAATTTTTCAGCATTGAGTATAATGCTGGCTGTAGGTTTGTCATATAGAACATTTATTGTATTGAGGAATATTCCATGGATTCCTACTTTTTCCAGAACCTTCATCATACAGGGGTGTTGGATCTTGTCAAATGCTTTTTCTGCATCTATTGAGAGCTCCCCTATGACCCAGCAATCCCACTTTTGGGCATTTACCTGAATGATCACAAACAAGACCATACTAAAGCTACCAGCACAAGTTTGTTATTGTAGCATAATTTACCATATCTAAGATATGGAACCAACACAGATGCCCCTCAGTAGATGAATGGATCAAGAAAATCTGGTATATATACACAATGGAATTCTATGCCTCCATCAGAAAAAATGACATTGCTCCATTTGTTAGGAAATGGAAAGACTTGGAAAAATTTATACTAAGTGAAGTAAGCCAGGACCAAAGAAACACAGGTCCCATGGTTCCTTTATTTGCAATAACTAGTATATGTCTGAGACAAGCAGAAACGGTCAGATAAGTTGATGTTAGGCGAAATGAACCCCAAAATAAGGACTCAAATTCTCTTTCTTTCTTGCTATTGATTCTAATATATTTATAAGATGATACCTTTGTTGCTTTGTATGTCCCTCCCCCCCATAACCCATGTTTTCACTGTATTTGATGTTGAGATAATTTGATGTTGGAGGGGAAGGGAAAATACAAATTGATTAAATAGGGATTCAGGTGGACCAATTGCAACAATGAGATGTACAAGACATTATGTCAAAAAATGAACTTTACAACTTTGGCGTTGAGGGGAGTGTGGAGATGGGAGGGCAGGGATGGTAAGGGGAAACAAAGGAGGAGGCCAAAATGCTTGATAAGAAATGTATTCATTACCTTGCTCAGGTAATTGTAACCCCTCTGTACGGTATTTTCACAATAAAAAAAAAAAAAACTAAAAAAAAAGAAAATGTTGGAATTTTTTTTCTCCCTGTTGAATGTTAATTAGATGTCTGAGATCTCTAGCATGAGCAAATAAAAGCAATACGGCAGAGGTTAAAAAAAAAAAAAAAACGAAAAGCAAAAACTCACTTAATAGCACTGGAGAGCCAAAAGCAAGACATTTCCTCTTTTCTTTCAGGTGTTACCTAGCAGCTCTGCCCAGTTAGGTTAACAACCAAGATGTAGATAGCTAAGCTGGCCTTGGGGCAGGAATGAAGAGTGAAGACCTTTAAACAGTTGCTGAGGTAGGCAGGTTAATAGAAGATAAGTTGACTTCAGAAAGTTGGTAGGAATGGCCTAGCAGCCTGTGTGTGTGTGTGTGTGTGTGTGTGTGTGTGTGTGTGTGTGTGTGTGTGTGTGTGTGTGTGTGTGTGTGTGTGTGTGTGTGTGTGTGTATGCATACACTGGCACTAGGGCTTGAACTCAGGACCTGGACACTATCTCTTAGCTTGTTCCACTGAAGGCTAGTGTTCTAATGCTTAATTAAACCACAGCTCCATTTCCGGCTTTTTGGTGGTTAGTTAGAGTTAGGAGTTTCATAAACTTTGCTTTCTGGGCTGGCTTCGAACCTTGATTCTCAAATATCAGCTTCCTAAGTAACTAGTATTACAAGTATGAGCCACTGTTACCTGACTCCCAGCAGGCATCTGAGAGGGCTATATGCAAGCACCAAAGGGGATTTTTATGTAGGGATTAGACTGGGTCAGAGTTTTGAGTGAGCAACTTTCCTTCTGATCCCAGCTGGCCTCCTGCTGGGTCAGAGCACCAGCTGTGGAAATACGCTCATGTGCTTTTTGTTGTTAATAGGAACCTTTAATTAAAATTTCTGCAGGAGGCCAATAAATACTCAGATAAAAATAAATGTTCCTATGTGTCAGGTTCTTCCTCAATGCATGCTCTAAGAACTAGTATAACATTTTTTTTCTATTTATGTGTTCACTATGTCATTGTGTTGGCCTGTGCAGTTTGAATCATCACCAAATTCCTTTCCCCTATTTCCCAGCAAGCAATGTAAGGCAAATGGTTATAACCTCATTTTGCAGTTGAGAGATCAGGGCACATAGAGTTTAAGCAAGTAATTCAAGTTCCCTAAGCAAGTGATCCCTGGAAAATAAGCAGAGCCAAGTGGCCTTTATTAGCTGTACATAAGTATATGCAGGGATTATTTTAATCCAGCATTCAAACCATTTTTAACATTACCAGCATCATTTCCTTTGATTAAACAGGGTATATGTAAACTTTACTAAAATACATATTTAGCTTTATATAAGTTTCAACAATAGATCTGAACAACTCAACAATCTTTTCCTCTACAAATAGCTGGGTTTTTTAAAAATATCTATTTTGTTGTAACAGTTTATGATGCTGAAAATAATGACCACTGATACTGGCCATATTTAATAGCACTACTAATTTCTGAAGGGGAAAAATAGAACCTTGACATTAGTTTTATTTATTTATAATCCTTAAATATTTGTACAAAGGGATTTCAATTTAACATGTCAGTTTATTAGTACAATGATTTATTATTATTATTATTATTATTTGGTGCTAGTCCTGAGGCTTGAACTCAGAGCCTGGGCCTTGTCCCTGAGATTTTTTTTTCCTCAAGGCTATCACTGTACTACTTGAGCCACGTCTACATTTCTGTGGGATTTATTGATTGATTGATTGATTGATTGATTGTATTTGATTGGAAGTAAGAGTCTCAGTCTTTCCTGCCTAGGGTGGCCTCAAGCAGTGATTTTCAGATCTCAACCTTCTGAGTAGCTAGGATCTCAGTCCTGAGCCACTGGTGCCTGGCTAAGTCACTCTTTTCATCCTCTTCTGCATTTCTCCCAAGCCCCACCCATCACTTTAATTTACCTAGTTCCATTTTCAGACATGAGGCTTAAATGAAGAATATACTTCTCTCTATTTTGATCTGATAAGTTCAGGTTCTTGGAGTGAGGCCTCGTACTTATGATTGGCTCAACTTTCAGGTAAACTTTAGACATTTGTGCTCATCTTTAAATATGGGCTTCCTTCTCCAACTCTTTGTGCAGCGGAACTGAATTGGAGCTTTTAACTTTCTATCAGACCAGCACCTGCTGACCATCCATCTGTTGGACTTCTTACTTAATGTCCTCCCTCCTGCTTGTTACTTGAACGCCTGGGAGATTTCACTTACATTTGCTAAGACTGGTTCATTAAAATACTAATTTTAAGCTGTAATTATCTGTTGGTTCATATCTGTGGCTGAACTGCAGTGGCGCTGATATCTTCTAACTGCAGGAGAATTTCACATCTGTTCTCATCCCCTAGAGCCTCAAGCAAGATTTATTGTAGTGCAGTTTGAAAGATGTAAAAAACTGTGTTTCTTTTTTTAATTTTTTTAAAGGCAGGCTGGGAAGAATTGTAAATATGGTAAACAGACTCAATTGTAAAACTATTCATGATAATATCTTCTAGGGGAAAAAGCAAAAGCAATCACATCGGAAGCCAGCCAGGTAATAGTCCTGTTCTCAGGCTGGGAAGATTTTAACTGTGCAATAGTTAATCTAATTTGGGGAGAATTTGCAATCTGCTGGCCCAAGTGGGTGGGGAACAGGATGTTTTAGGATAAAGGTCAAAAATACCTTTATCCTTGAGTGGCATCAGCCAGATGAGGGAATGCCCATTGGTTGGCAGAACTCAGTACATTTTCAGACTTAATACAAAAATACGTGAGGAAGAAAGGAGAAAAGCAAACTCAGGAGAACAAACAGGGGTTTAAGAAGAGACTAGGAATAAAAAAGATGCACAGGAAAGAGAAGAGAGCAGGAAGAACAAACACAAGGGGGTGTGGCTATGTTTTTGAAAGTCATCTACACACACAGGTGTTGTAGGAGGAAGGAGGAAAAGAGAGCGTTTGCTAAATGTTTCATATGTGCTTGCTGATTTGGGTCAGGGGAAGATTATCTGCAATGTACAAGTGAAGAAACTGAGGCTTGAAGAGATCAGATTTTGGATTTGATAATGGGACATGAGGCAATTTCTGACAATGTCTCATTTCTACCCAAATGCCAAGTTCCCTGGCACAGAGAAGGAAGGGTGAAAGGAGATGGCTGCTCTGGTTTCAGACAAAGCAATTGTGAGGAAGGTGGGAAGAATTCTGTGCAACACTGAGGCCACTTAACCATTTCTCAGAGGCTACTTCTTCACCTTTAAATACACTTCATACTTAAGTCTGAGCTTACACAAGATTATAAAATTGGCCTGTGGCTCCCTGTCTTCTACTCCTTCCCAGCCACAGCAGCTGCTACAAGATGACAGCCTCTGCTGAGTGACCTCCTTGCTTTCTTATTTATCCTGTCCCCACATAACCCAAGCAAAATTAACCTGAAGGAAATATATATAGAGATATTATATATATATTATATACATATGATATATATAAGAAACATTCACAAGGAGGCCAGAGGGGCAGTATCTCTCCCTGACTGAGTAGTTGGTGCTCTGCACGCAGTATAAAATACTGCCACCTTTACAAAAGTAAACATCTAAGAACAAAAAGTGGAAGATCTTCACGTGAGTCTATAAACAGTCAAAAAAACCCACTTTCTTTTTTCTTTCTGATATTTTTGGGGGAGGAGGTGGGGTTGAAATCAGAGCCTCCAACTTGCTGTGTAAGCACACTACCACTTGAGCCATATCCCCATTTCTCCTCCATCTCCTCTCTGTCTCTGTCTCTCCCTGTTTCTCTGTCTCTCTGTCTCTCTCTGTCTCTCTCTGTCTCTCTCTGTCTCTCTCTGTCTCTCTCTGTCTCTCTCTGTCTCTCTCTGTCTCTGTCTCTGTCTCTGTCTCTGTCTCTGTCTCTGTCTCTGTCTCTGTCTCTCTCTCTCTCTCTCTCTCTCTCTCTCTCTCTCTCTCTCTCTCTCTCTCTCTCTCTCTCGGTACTGTTTATATAGGGTCTTATGTTTTTGCCCAAGGGCAGCCTCAGACAGTAATTCTCCTTTGCCTTCCACATAGCTGGGATTATAAGCACATACCATTATGCCTGGCCAAATAAAGAGCTTTAGCAATGGGCAAGCAAAGAAAGAGATTTAAGAAGGAGGAAGGGTAGAATATATCTCTTTTCTGAATGTAGAAACAGGCTAAAAAAAGGGGGGCTAAATCAAGCTTAATGAGAGCTAAATTAGCAAATGCAAATGTGCTATTAACAAACTAAGTTGGAAATCATTTAATAAAATGGTGCTTCATCTCTTATTTATATCTAGTGTCCTCTCCCTTATGTTAAACAACAAGTATTTAACCTGGGAACTTAAAGCCTGTTTTTCTTTTCTGTCTCCAGAACCCAAAGACTATATTGTTAATCATTTATCTAAATTGAGTAAAACCTAATGCTTCAAGTCTTGAAGCAGGGAAATAAAACTTCAAGATTTCCTGTAGATATGGGATGCATAATATTTAATGCTTCAGAGATCATTAGTAAAAGAAAATATTACAACCACACACACCCTCTGAGAATCGAACTAATGAACGTCTCCCAGCTGCTGTTGAAAAATCAGCAGTACCATCAGTACCAGTTTCAAGACAAAGCACAGCTGACAGATGTTGGAAGGGATAAATCAGGCTGTACAGGATTAAAATAATAAGTCCCGGGTGCCTTTTAAAGGCAGAGGTGCCACAGCTAACTATTTCTAGCCAGTTGAGTATAACTGGGATGATGGATCCTGAACATTATTACAATGAAACCCAGTAGGTATCTAAGGGTACATTACTAAATCCCAGCATAGGTTCTGTCTATACCAAGTTGCAAAGAAAGAATAGCTCTGATTGATACCTCTCTGTTTTAAAGGGAGTTGCAAAGTTTCTACTTCAGTTACAACATTTGAGATGTGATGAGGCTAACTGCAAACTGGGCTAAAATCATGAAAAACAATGGCAGTGCCTCTTTGCTGTAAATTTAAAGGATATATAGCATGGTAATAAAGCTATTGCAAAAAAAAATGTATGGTACACAACCTTGCAATTGAGAGACATATATTTATTAGGACTGATTCAAGGTCTGCTGTTACTTCTGCTTTAAGAGGTGGGTTCAAAAGGTATTTTAAAACATATAAGTGGCTGGGCTTCTTTCCAAACTTTGTAGAAACTCCAAGAGACTTCCTATATTACCTGTTAGAGCATTATTTCATGCGAAGCATGCTTAACTGCATTGAAATGGTTTGAGTTCATGCCAGTTACAGATCTTACACATATCCAAATGTCATTCTACTGAGGGCAAAATCTGGATCTGAGTTACTTTCTGTCCCTAAGAGTCAGAGATAGTGCCTGGGAAAGAACAAACTCTTATGTCAAAGCCAGTTGTCCTGCCTAAAGAGTATCCTCAGGCTACTAAAGCATAAAGTCTAAGCAGAGATGTAGGAGTTGCATGGTACCTAATGACTGACAGGTAAGATTAGAATCAGTGCCCCTTAACATTTCATCTGCAAACTGTCAACATCAATAGTTTTGTGTTTAGAAAGGTTGTGGAAATTTGGCATTTCAACAACATCCAAACATGTTCCTTATCCCTTAAAACAACAAGCAACACCTCGTCATTTGCAGATAGTATAAGAAATATCATCTTAGAGCTTGGTGTGGTGGTGCACATCTATAATCCAAGCTATTAGAGAAGGGGAGGTAAGAAGATCATGGTCTGAGGTTGGGTTCAGGGAAAAAGCTTGAGAGCTTATCAGAAAAAAAAATTAAAAGGTCTGGTTATAATACTGGAACTCTTGAATTCAGAAGGTCCTGAGTTCAATTCCCAATACTACATGATATAAAAGATAGCTTAAGAAGGAAAGCTGACAACATAAGCATGGAGTGTAGCATGGAGTGGTAGAGTAACTCTAGTCTACAATAAGATGACACACAAGGGAGAAGTTGAAGGCTCATGATCAACTGATTGGACTATCAATGCTGCCCATGGGGACAGGACAGTATCAGGGCTAATGCCCCAGGGACACTGCACACTCACAACTCAGAGGCTCTTTTCCACTGTCCTTCCACTTTTGAATTTTATGTAAGCTGTTTGCCCTCCTGCTGTTTATGGCAGTTATATCTGTCATTTTGGTTGTGTGATTTACTGAAACATTGTGTAAGCTAACGCAATATGAGTGAGACAAGTGATCATTTATAGGAAGATTAAGTTGGATGCTTGGAGAACTTTGTGCAAATGAGTCAGTTTAAAAGTTGCTGTTGGAATAAGTGAGAGGAAGAAAACTGTGAAAGGAATAAAATGTAAAACTTCTACAAAGATTTGGATTGCTGAAGGATGTCTTCAGGCATTTTGTTCAGTTAGGAGGAGAGGAAAGGGAAAGGAAAGAGAAGAGAAAGAGGAAGGGGATATATTAGCTAGACATTTTTGATGAATCCTTAAGAAGGAGGTATGTTTAAATAGTAATATCTAAAACTGCAGTTCGGGGACCCATATTCAGAGGCATGATATGCCAAGTATTGTAACCAATCTGAATATACATCAAACAAATGGGAACAGAGGCCAGCCATACACCACAGGTGTGGTCATACAGATGTGTACTAGCTGAAGAGAGGACAATGCTTGTCCCTACACCAAAAGACTTGTAAACAAATGGACATTTAGAGTCTAAGTTCAGAAGTTTAATGTACCTTGGAGTATTTTTTTTTTTAGAATTACCTACAGCCCTGCCCTAGTGACAGGAAAATATCTACCATACTGTGTGTTGGGGTAAAGGTCTGGGTTGACCCCACACAGCATTTACTTATCTGTGTATACTGCCTCCAAATGCTTTATGCTATCACTTTTCCTTTACTAAATACCACAGTCTATTAATAAAGCCTAGGGTTGCATAAGCATTCTGGAAAGTTTATGAACATTTGGAAAGCTTTTGCTGTATTGATGATTCACACCTTTAGTTTATTTTCAACTACAACTTTTCCATACTTGTTAACCATATATCTTTTTTATTTGGATGGTGGTGTTCTTTCTGTGTCCAAGTTCTAGGCCTAAAAATTATCCCTTTTAACTTCCTTCTTTCTGGATTTGGCCCATCATTCTAGCCTGCAGAGATACTTTAGAGGCTTGTCAGCCAACATCTTCTCTCTTTTTCTGATGCTCATGTCATCAGCTAATTTAATAAGTAAGACTTGCGTCTGCCCTTTTACAATCTGACCTTGTCAAAAGGCTCCCTGGGCAGTCAAGTTGATTACTACAGATACTTCCTCAGCTTCCTTCTTACTGGAATAACTTGTGATGGCAGTCACAAATTCAACTGTGCCACAATGCCAGGGCTGTCTTCTTTTGAAGAACTTCATGCAAGCCTCCATGTCTGTCTTGTTCCTGTGTTTAGCTTAATGCACAAGGTGTTGAATAAATACATTTAAACAAAATTTCATTTTTTTCTCTGGCTGAGGACAGTAAGGATGGCCCAGTCTAGAAAGTGATCACAATAACAACACATTGCTTCTTCTTTCTGCTGCCATCATACCTTCTATCCATCTCACAATTTATCATCAGATCCAGGAACCCATGATTGAAAAACAAATAAGCATAGATTAATTAAAGAGTTTCGGGAAGTTTCTGACCATACAAATGCACCTTCATTATGTCCTACATTAAGACTTGAATACTGTGAAAGGTTGTATTGACTGTTAAAACTAAAAATAATTTCATTAATGGAAGCAGATGTAATCTGATTTAATATGCAAATTAAGACTGTATCCTACATTCTCTGCATTGCTCTTTCTGCATTACCCTCACAGCAATTTGACTAAAAACTGTTAACAAATTTCTAAGCAACTTTTCCCCTCTATAATCTTACTGAAAACTCTTGAAAGCCCATAAATGTCTTTTAGTTTTGAATATTCTAGAAATAGGCCAAAACTAATGTGAGGTATAGTGCTTATTATTCTTTGAGTGTTGTTCTAAATTAAGGAGACAACTTGCTGAAAAGTTAACTACTGTGAACTGGAAAACCTCCAATTAAGTAGCTGGATTCCAACCTCTCCTTGGCTCAAAGGCTGGAGGACATTTATCAAAGTTTAGGGAAATCAAGACTGAACACAAGGGCTGGTTTAGACAACAAAATACTCTGATTCATTCTCTCCATGTTGACAAAATATGCTCTGTGCCCAAGAACCTAAGCTGTGTCCACAAACACACAAAGCAGTTTGAAATAAAAACAAGAGAACATTTAAATTTAGACCCGTTTTGACAGCCAAAGCTGTGTTTTCTGGCAAGCTACCAAATGAGGAGCTTCAGAAACGAGCACTTCAAAATTTCACTGGTCCACGTGGGTACTCTAACAGTGGGGACTGGCAGGAGGACTAATTCCAGTCAAAGGGGAAATGTTTCAGGTCCAAAAGAGTGTTGAACATTCCAGGGAAGCTGGAAACAGTTTCAGTGTGATGTAGCAGCCCCTCAGTTATCAAGCAGCTGGCCTTAGGAGTGCGGATCCTTAACAATAGCCAAACTTTGGTTGAACTTTCTCACTCTTAATTCCTGAACAGCCTGACAGCTTCACTTTCTATTTTTTATGTGGTGAAATATTTACGATATAATTTGTCATTTTTACTCTTATAAGTCCTGAGATTTAAACTCAGAGTATTGCACTTGACAGGCAGGCACCCTACTATTTGAGTCATATACCCAACTCTTTTAATTTTCACCATTTTTTCCAACAAAGTCTAGCAGCAATGCCCAGCCCATGATTCTCCTATTTATACTTTCCATGTAGATGGTATGACAGGTGTGTTCTACTATGCTCGTATTTTTTACTTTGTTGAGATGGAATCTTGTAAACTTTTTGTCTGGGCTGTCCTTGAACCATGATCCTTTCTACCCATGCCTTCTGATCAGCTAGTATTACAAGCATGAGCTACCACTCCCAGCTCATTTTAACCATTTTTAATAGAATAATTCTTGAGTCATTTTAGGTTTATAACAAATGGAAATTAGAGGGATTTTCCATACGTTCCCCCAACCTCTCCTATTATGTATACCTCAACTACTAACATATACCACCAGAGTGGTATATTTGTTATAATTGATGAATCTACATTGAAACATCATTGTAATGCAAAGACAGATCATAGTTTTCATTAAAGTTACACTTTTAATTGTACATTCCACAGGTATTTGTTTAAAGACATGTATATACCATCATAATATTATACAGTGTTTCTGTCCCCTGAAAATCCTCTGTACTCAACCTGTTCACTCTCTGTCCCTTAGCAACTACTGGTCCTTTTTACTTCTCTCCATGGTTTGCATATCAAAAAGTACTTGGAGTCATAGAGCAAGTGGCTTTTTCATATTGTCTTTTTTCACCGTTCTAATATACATTTAAGTTTTCTCTAAGTCTTTTTGCAACTTGACAGATCATTTTATTTTAACACTGAGTATTAATCCATTATGTGCACAAAAGTTAATTGACCTTACTTATCTATCGTTATCATTTAAATCTGCAATGCCTCCCCAGATTCATGTGTTGAAGGCTTGGTTACCTTCTTGTGCCACTATTGGGAGGTGGTAGGAACTCTTGGAGGTGGGACTAGTGAAAGGAGGTGATATCATTGGGAAATACCTAAGCAGGAGCAAGGAGTAGAGTTGATGGAGCTAGGAAGCTGGTTTAAGAACTTGGACAGCAACTGTAAAGACTAAATGATGAGCCAGATGGGAAAGGAGCCAAAGCTGGAAATGAGACTTCTGTTAAGAGACTTCAGTTATGAAGGAAATCACGGGAAAGGTGAGCTGGGACTTTGTGGAAGGCCAGAACTTCTAAATTCAAACTTCTGAAATATATTAGGTAAGAACTTAAGAACATCTAGTAGGTTTGGGCCGAGGAAGCTGCACTGTAAAGATCTACTGTGCAGGTGACAACGTGGATTCAATTGAAGTACAATGTAGTGACAAAACCGTAAGTCTGGAAGCTATTGTTATGTGATAGCCATGTCTCAAGAACAATGGAAGCACACAGATAAATGGAAGGAAGGGACAAGGAAGTGGGAGGTGGTTTCTATTAACATCAGCTTTTTTTTCCGCCTAAGTCTTTAAGAGAAAGAAGACAATGATGAGTTACCTTTGTGCATAAAAGTTGAAATAGGCCCTTAAGGGGCCTAATTAGCTCTTTCCTTTCTCTTTTTACCTCCAAACCACTGTAAGGCAAGCTGCTCTACTCTGCCATGTACTCTCCACCATGATGTTCTTACTCACCACAGGCTCACCTCATCACAGACTGAAACTTCTGAAGTTGTGAGCCAAAATAAATCTTCCTCTTTATAAACTGATTATCTCAGGTATTTGATTTGGAATGATAACATTCCTACTGAATGGCATCATGGTTTCTTCTAAATTTTAAATATTCTTATGTGCATAATTCAGTGGCATTAATCACCTTCACTAAGTCATACAACCATAGCCAACATGGGTTTTCAAACATTTCCATTGTTTTGAAATGAAAACTCTTCTCATCATTAAAGAAAAATTCCTTATTATTTTGTGCACCTTGTAACCTATGTTCTGTCTTTATGTATTTGTTTACTGTTGAAATTTCATATAAATGGAAACTTATCATATGTGTCCTTTCATTTCTGCTTTGCATCACTTAACATAATGCTCCCAAGGCTTAGCCATGTAGCAGATGTATCAGAATTTCATTCCCTTTTCATGGCTGGATAACACCCCTTGTCTGTTTGTCCCATGGTTTGTATATTGGTAGATACAATGATTACATCATTGGCAACTGTGAATAATGCTGATACTTATCTGTTTGAATTCTTTTGGGTATATATCCAAGAGAGGAATTGTTGAATCATATGGTAAGACTATGTTTAGCTTCTGAAGGAACTGCCAAACTTTCCCACTGCAGCTGCACCATTTTATATGCCTACCAACAACATCAAGGATTCCAGTTTTCAGCCTTTCTTGAGACTCAGGAAGAGTGATTAGTTCACCTGAGGATTAACTTGAAGCCAGCTTATTCATTAACTGGCATCCTTATTCTATTTCTGGTTCCATAAAATAAAATTTACTGTAAGCTCTTATAATTTATCATTCACAGATCTACAATTCTTCACTGGAATTTTCACCACTAAAACTTTTTAGAGTTATTTCATAACTCTACTACTAACAAAACTTCAATTCATTCTTCCTCTGCCTTCAAGTCTGTGAACGTTGATTAAACCACCTATGAGTGCTTAATTCACCAAAACCACCCACTCCTATTGCTTAGCAAGTTGGCATCTCTATCAAATGACTCTCTCAGCCTTTGCTTGATTTTCTTGAGGCCACCCAAAATGCTTTGCTGATGTCCTTCGTGATCTTTGATCTTCTTGCTGCCATCTTCCTAGGGTCAACTATCCTAATTAAAATTAAGTGTGGTTTGTTTTTGACTTTGATATTACACAAGGATAACTCATCATTGTCTTCTGTCTCTTCAAGTCTTAGGTGCAAAAAGAAAGCTGCTGTTAATAGAAACCACCTCCCACTTCCTTGTCCCTTCCTTCCATTTATCTGTGTGCTTCCATTGTTCTTGAGACATGGCTATCACATAACAATAGCTTCCAGACTTACGGTTTTGTCACTACATTGTACTTCAATTGAATCCACGTTGTCACCTGCACAGTAGATCTTTACAGTGCAGCTTCCTCAGCCCAAACCTACTAGATGTTCTTAAGTTCTTACCTAATATATTTCAGAAGTTTGATTTTAGAAGTTCTGGCCTTCCACAAAGTCCCAGCTCACCTTTCCCGTGATTTCCTTCATAACCGAAGTCTCTTTCTTAACAGAAGTCTCCTTTGGCTCCTTTCCCATCTGGCTCATCATTTAGTCTTTACAGTTGCTGTCCAAGTTCTTAAACCAGCTTCCTAGCTGCATCAACTCCTTGCTCCTGCTTAGATATTTCTTATTCCATCCTGAAGCTTCACCCACCACATTCAGAACCTCCAGGACAATGCTTCCTTTCCACTATGCCCTTTGCTTAACCAATCTCTACATTTTTAATTCAAGAACAGGTTTTCCAACATGACTGTGGCTGAATTGAAATTCCTATACTCTGCTGGTTTGACATAGATTCTAACATTGAGTGCGTGATCTGAAAAACACCCACATTCTTGACATACCACTAAAACAGGGAAGATGGTTGAATACTAAATGTCTCATATCAGGCTTTCACAAAGATTTTTTTCCCCTCCTTTGTCTAGTAGGCTGAGGAATCTGACATTCTGGGAAGAACTGACTTGCAGGAATGGATGTGCTTTTGTTGAGTGCATGCAACTGGTGTGTGTGTGTGTATGTGCATGCACACACCCACTGAAAACAGAATATGGCATCAGAGTGCTATTTTGGGGAATCAAGGTGGGGATTCCTTTGTCAAAAGAATATACATACATACATATATGTGTGTGTGTGTGTGTGTGTGTGTGTGTTTATATCCTTTGAGTAATGGTCATTTCTGAACTTTAGACCTGCTTAACCATACATGCTTTGTCAATGTATAGTTTTACTTTCAACAGCAATAATAAAATTCACAATATGACCCTCCATCTAATGACTTGGGTTTAATTTTGCCTTAACACAGCTCTTTGTCTTACCCTTAGCCCAGGTTACAGCTGTTATAAATATCCCTAAATTTACCTTCTACTTTAAGTCTCAGAGGAAAGACCTTTCTAATCATTTTCT